>NC_048221.1:90619067-90633499 GCF_002007445.2 Ailuropoda melanoleuca | reverse complement strand
TAAGATCATGACCTTAGCTGAAACCAAGAGTCAGATGCTTCATCAATTGAGCCACCCAGGCGCCCCCCCCCAGAGACTTTTTATTTAGTCTAGAATGTAAGTCCATGAAAGGATTTACTTCTATGCAGAATTTACTTGATGCCTTTACTTTGACATATTTCTGGTATAAGAAATACGGAAGGATAAAAGCATCCTACCACTCTTGGGGGATTATAGATACTGTGGATATGTTCATCTATTAATACCATTAAAAAAAAGAGGGATCCACATACACCTTTTGGGAATATTTCACCATTTTTAACTGAATTACCCATTTTAACTGATTTACCCATTTTTCTAGCTCTTGGTAAGAAATGAATTGTGGTGACAATCCTAGAAATTTTAACTAAATTATTTTTATATTTTTTATATTTTTATATATTTTAAATATTTTATATTTTATATATTTTTAACTACATTATTATTTTAACAATTATTCTTACTGATCAGTCTTTAGAAAATGAAGATATGTTCTGTATGGCTTTATGTCATTTCATGAAGAATTAGATCAAAGTAATCTGTGATTGGAACTGTATGTCTTTGCTTTTCTAGGCCCAGCAACAGACTTTTTGATAGGAGACTGCCTCCCCCTTTCTTCCATCTCGTGCTCATCTGGCAGAGCTAAATACTTACTTCCACATTCTTTGAAATCCCCGATTCCCACTGATTTCAGAGACATCTCTTGGGGAAGGCAAATTTGACAAAGCCAGGATCTCTCTGTCTTGTTTTGTTTTTTCATGGTGGGAATTTTATATTATTTTCTCCTCAGAAGGGAAAAGTTGCCATCCTCTTGGACAGAGGCTCAGCCAATTTCCATTTAAAAAGGAGAGGAATTTTTTACTGCCATCTATGTAATGAAGGGCTACTAAAAGAGCTATCTTCTAATAAAAAGATGCTTTTGCTCTGTTAATTAATTTTATAATAAGAGCTGCCCTATGAACATACTGATGATGAAAATCTTAACAAGTGGATATGTTAACAATATATCAAGAATACATGCATGTTTGAAATGAAGAAAAGAAAATTCGATGGCTTATAGCATCATTGAGCCCTTTGGCCACGTGAACACTTACCCCTGAATAGAGCTGAGGACGCTGTGCGGTGGCATCAGCTTTGGGCTGCTTGGTTGGGAATATGTCAGCCCACAAGCTCTGAGATAAAAGTGAAAAGGAAGGGCTGGCTTTGCCTTAGTTGTGCTGTCTCTAACTGGCACCAGCTGGGCCACTTATCTCCACTGATATAGGTCTTCCCGGTGCCTCTGGTTGTAGATTCAATGATAATAATAGTGATGGTGGCAGTGATGATGCTAATAATGACAGGCATGGCAGCTACCGTTATAGAAGGCAGCTTTGTGTGGTAGTTCAGAGCACGGATTCTACAGCTCGTCTACTCGGTTTTAATCCTGGCTCTGCCCCGTACTAGCCGTGTGACCCTGGGTCCAATCACCTAACCCCTTTGTGCTTCAGCAGCTTCCTCTGTAAAATGGCAATAGTAATAGAAACTCCCTCACTGGTACATCGAATGCTTAGAGCAGTAACTGTATGTACTGCAGGAAGTACCACTAGAGCATTAAATAAAATAAATGAGTGTTCTTAGAACATAGATGATATCATTATTCCCATTTTTCAGGAAGGCAAGCTGAGTCTATGTGAGGCCATCAGCCTGCAATTTACCAGATTTTAACTTGAGCTGGTGTGATTTCAAGACCAATGTTCTTTCCATCTACCTTCCAGGCTTCCGTAGTAGGTATCATTTCACAACTACACACCATTGGTCAGCAGAAAGGAGGGAGGGGTTGAAGAAAAGACAGTGTCTGAAACTTGCGAAATGCAAGAGTTCCAGAGTGTCAGGGTAACAGAAATCATCTAAGGATGGGGAAGGTAAACATTTTCCCAAAGTCAGAGGGTCGGATAGTCATCTCACATACTGCTCCTGAGTGAATGAACTCATTCATTTATTTAACAGATATGCATGCCCCTCATCTTTCTGCACAAGGGACAGCAGCCTTATGTGTACCTACTTAATAAGTAAGAGGATGTGTTTTATGCAATTTTGTCAAAGAAAGAGTCCCACGATAACCTTAGGAAAAGATACTAATGAGAAGATGCCAGTATTTTTCCGGGAATTGAATCCAATTTGGTAAATTCTGGGGCTCTCTCCTCTCCCCCCCCCCTTCGATGTCTCGAGGCAGAGCAAGCTGGCCACAGAACAAGGCAAGGGCTGGCTGTCCCAGGGCTGGGACTCATCAGCACATCCATGTCTCTTGTGGTTGTCTTTATCCAGCCTAACTGGTATTGTTTTTGGCACTCTTAACATTATGATGTTATGTTTCAAATGTTTCCAAAACTGAAACACACAAGGTCTTTCATTTCCTTTCTGCCTACTAAGATTATTTCAGCTCCACACATGCAGAGTATTATGCAAGAAATTAATCATATCAGAGCAAAGTAGCTACTGAAAAATTGCCAAACACCATAAACATTGGTCAAAATGGAGTCCGACCATTTGCACAGAGAATAATTGAAGCTATGGATTCACTTGTGGTAACTAAGCAACTTTTCATTATGAATTATAAAGCTTTTCAAACATAAAATGATATCTGAGAGGAGTGCATTACCTAAAAGGTTTCGATAAGCAATGAAAGGAGCTTTAAAATATGCAGCAGGGATCAATCATCCAGCTGTATAGCGTTACTTATACTTTGTGGCGTCACCTACATTCCTTGATAAACAATGTCCCATAACCTCTGAGCATTCCCATTATTTTCGTCAGCACCCAGACATAAGAAGTGACAAAAATGTCAGATGATGTTTTATTTACTAATATAAAACAAGTTCTCGTGGAAGTAGACATTCTATGACAATGGAGGTTTATGAAACACATTTCCCAGCACCAAAAATGATTCACGTTGTCCAAGAAAGATAAAAAGCCTGCTGTTAGTGATGAATTTTAATTGGAATGTTACTCATCGTGGGCATGAATTTCTTTCATTTGGGTGATGACATGTCCTGCTTCTATGGTTGAAGGACAGTTGAGTCTCCCTGAAAAAGAAAAGTGGGTAGCTAAAACACACTGTTTGACGTCCAAAAGGTAGAGATGCCTTCAAGTCATCCTGGTGTCACCTGCCAAAGCAAGTATTCTGATGTCTTTTCCAGTTGTCATTTTGCAGGAGATATTTTCATCAGTTATATGCGAAAGTAAACGTAGCATTCAGACTCAGATGCAGCGCACTTCTGCCTTCCTCTACCCTGTTTATGAAAAAAATCAAATGAAATGGGAGCGTAAATTGGGAAAATCATTTGGTGGTAGGGAAGAGTTCTGGAGTTGGGATTAGCTTAGAATTCTACCCAAGATGCAGCAGGAGGGAGATTAAGCAGCACAGAAGAGAAATCATTGACAATTGTAGATTCTTTTCATTTTGACAGAAGAGAGTCTGGACTGTGGTCCATCAACATTGACTGATGCTAGGTAGTAGAGAAAGGGAACTAGTAAAAGTTCAGGAAAAGTGGAGTTAAAGAGGGTGAGGTGCATAGAGACTGGAAAGGTAAAAGAGGGGGAAAGGGAGGAGGAAATGCTAGGTATATGAAAAGTTTCAGGACCTCATGTCCTTTGCAAAAAGAAAACCAGCCTTTATGTGATTCAGGAAATACTGTGGTTTAGGAAGGTTTAAACTAATCCAATGAACTTCCATCCTGTGATTGTTGGGGGAGACGACCTCTCCTGAAGAATAGGGTGGCTGCAGCCAGCCCTTTTGGAACTCGATATGAAAACATCAATTTGCATCATGGAATCTTGGCCAGCCTGATTTGTGGAGGTGGTACAAAGCAGTCGATGCTCTATAGATATACAAATTGATTACTTCAATTACCAAAATCAATTTTCCAGAATAGAGTGGAATATATGGAAATGTATCTCAAAAGGTCATTTAAAATTAGCCCAAACGACCAACTCAAGGCCCTGCATTCAGAAGAGCACCTTGCTGCACATGTAACTCCCTCTCTTGTATCTTTGCCTACATAAGGTCTGAGGCTCAAAGCACCCAACTGGAACCTGGTAAAACAACAACCAAATTGCATTGCTCCCACTGCTCTCATGAATCTCTTAATAAGCTCACCTGATACAGTTCTTAGTATAGAACCAGGGTTTGCTCTTATAAGTAAAGGGGTCAGATCTATTCATGGTTTGTTGGTTGCTTCCCCCCTCCCCCCCCCAGTTAAATAGATGTTTGAATTGTCTCTTTCCTTTTGAATTGTGGCCTGCCATGTATGTTTTGGATATGTTGTATGTATTACATAAACAGACTATTCTCTATTCAGATATATCCTTTTACATGCAACACAATTATCCACATCTCTCATGCAAATACACAAAAATGCATAAGCATGTTTTGCTCTCTTAAAATCCTTTCACATTGCTTGGATGATTTTCTTTACATGTTTTCAACTTACCTAACGGCAAACCTCACTTCATTCTACATTAGTCTAATTAATTTGACAGGACTGGAAACTTGTTCTTCCTGTTCACACTTATTATTCATCTCTTCAGAATGCCCTGTAGGAAGGATGAAGCACAATAAAGCAGTATTTACCAAATGCCTTAGTGCTAAATGCCCTTTTAGGCTGACTCGGCACATTGGTGGCATTGAGAAGATCTGACTTTAGGGCAGCCAAACAAAAATGACATTTTCTAGAATACCATCTATTTAAACAGGTCTTGAAGAAGAAAACTATGTCCATTTTTCCCTGAAGTTTTGCAGTGGGCTTTGGGGACTTACAATTTATCCCTACTGTATCGGAAATCTTTGCTAAAGAAATGACAGAGGTATCACATTTTGCAAGATAAGCCCTCAGTCTGCGATGGCAAATGTGGAGATAATTTCAAGTTTTTTAAGAGCTGCAAACATAACCTGAAACATACCAGGTATTTTGTGAAGGGGTGGGTTGAAATGCAGAATTGATAAATGCAACCAGGGAGAAGGGCTTTTCCTTTTTGATTAACTTTGAAAATTTCCTGAGAGAGCAAACTTTTGATAGGGGGCAAAGATTCTTACAAGGTTGGTACAGGTGGGTAATTAAAAAAATAAGAGTGAATTTATCTGCATACATTATTTAAATACCTAAAGCATTTCTCTGCTTTAATGATAAATTACGATCAGTAAAATCTGTTGGCTGCCTTCAAGCTAACTAATGGATCACTAATCAGCAACAGTCGAATCATCCTAACTAAGGTGGAATAAATATCTTCAAGGAAGCTGCAGCTAATTTTTTCAGGCTAAACCTATAAAGATGCTTACATATATATGTCTATATTTTTGTACTACATCCGTGCATATGAATATGTGCATACATGTGTTCACATGCACATATTAAAAACCTATTCTTCGACACCTACTTATTCACCCACCACTGCTCTGTTCTTCTTTGTATGTTGTATAAGAAAGATTGTTCCTGCAACTAATTAATCCTTAAAGAGATTGGCTGATACATCTCATTGTTAGCAATACATTTTTAATTGTTCATTTTATCCAAGCACCATTTGAACACAAGTCAATTTGCAATTTCATTAGAGAACGGAAAAGGCCTGGGGTCTATTCCTGGTTTAAAAAAAAAAAAGATAAAAAGCAGGCAAAATTTCATAAAGCATGTTAATCCTCTAATTAATCAAGCAAGAATTAATGTGTCCTGCTACTTGAGCGTAAGTCGTCTTGCCAAGAAGTGGACTTTGTCATACCTACCCCTCCAGAGAAACCTCTTTACAGGGTTTGTGGCCAAATACACTGGCAGCTAATGAGTTTTGAAGCAACATTCACAGACCATTTGCTTTGATGACATTTGGAGGCTTTTCTCCCCTCATTCCCGTTCTATTGTAAGTAGAGTACACATGCCATACAGCCTTTGAAAACTAATCAATACAGTAAGATTTGTCGGGTTGCAGCTGACTAGTATTACATCTTTAAACTCTTTTCTTAGCTGACGTGTTGTACACATTTTTAAGTTAAACCTTATGAAGGGGGTTGGGTAGATTATCCCTACCATACTCACGGGCACACTAGTGTGACATGGCTCTTTCTTCCATATTTTAACATCAAAAGCTCATAATCTGTGTAAGTTAACCTTCCATAAAACTAAAATTATATGGTCATCATACATAATCTGATGATTGATTACAGCTGTCAAAAAGGTCACAAATTGTAAATGTTTACTACAGTTGCACCATGAAAATTATTACATACTTTTAAAAAATCCATCTAGAGAAAATAGACAGCTTACCTTCATAGGTTGCAGAACTGAAGCATATATGTTTTCTTTGTGACTTTTAGCCCTCTTAAAATCAATGTTAAAACCCTTAGGTCTGATTTTTCATTTCAATGTCTTTGTGTAATGTGCCTCAACCATACCTCATCTAATTTAATAAGATGCAAGCTAAGGAAGTACTTAAGTTACTTATCAAGGGTTTCGGATGACACATTATTATTGTATTCAAAAGTCAATATTGGCTAATCATGTTAGTACAGGAACTGTTCCAGGCCTACAATTCTTAAATTGCAGAGATATTTAAGATTAATTAAACCTATCTCCCTTGGTCCTCTCTCTTCACCTCTGTGAAAAGAGTAAATCAATGACATCCTATGCAAGCCCAGAGAGCGAGGGCTTTAAGTCTGAAAGCCACTAACATCTTTAAGCCTCTGTTTACATCGGTGCCCCAGAATTGAGCTTTGCCATTTCTCCACCGTTGAAGGAATATTTGCATGCTTTGAGAGCAAAGTTCACCAATTTGCTTGACGTAATTAGAGAGGTATGCCCATTACTGAACATATAACATGGACTCCGATATTTTTTTAAGTCAGGAGAATGCTGAAATAATATATTGTCTGACTTCTTTTTTCTTTTTTTATGAAAACTTGTGGATAAATTTGTAGCAAACAAAGTTGAAACGGCACTTGCCCTTTTTCAAGCTGGGCATAATGAGAACATGCGACTGGGCCCACATCCCTGAAGAGGTTACACTCAAATGACACAACCTGACCTGACCTCTCACTTATACCTGAGAGCAGAGACAGCCAATTGTTCAAATGTCAAGTCTCCTTTACTTTTAGACGGTAAACCCATTACACAAGAACCATTTCTAATCTAATGTTATGTATAGAGCCCAGGACTTGGCTGAAATTAAGTGATAAATAAAACTTTGAAGTCTTATTAATATGTATTGACTAGGAGAAAACTGGAAAATGTAGTACTGCAGTGATGACTTACAGTAGCTGCTAGTTCAGTTCCCTTGAGGAGAGACTAGTGCATTAACCCAACATGCCACCCAGCATATATTTACAGGTAGTTAGTGAACACAGTAATGCTATGCAAACTGAATATCTGGAACATGAATCAATAGAGACCAGCTAATTAGGTTATAAATGCATTGATCTTATTTTTAATACGTCCTCAAATAGAGTCTGTGAGTAAGCATTCTGAAATGGGGCTCTTAAAATGAGAGAAGCGACAATCAGATTATTCTCTGCCACTCTCCAATCAATCCAGAAGAGGTAGGTAAAATACTCTGATGCATATTCTATATAATCAGAATGACACATCCTATTAATATTCCAATTACTGTTGAACTATTAGCAATGCCTGAGTCTGGTGTCTTAGAGCCTCATAGCAGTAATCCGGGAACTTCGTGTCTTTTGTATTCATTCAATTTAAAATGAGACAATTTTCCCTTTAAAGCGCTTTTATTAAACATTATTTTATGCATGGATTTAACATCCTAATTGATTTAGGTGGACTCTCAGAATGAGTTGCTAACTCCTTTTGTTCTTTTCTTTGCTGAAAGAGGTCAGCAGCTGTGATCTTATTTATAAATTTAAATGCCAAATTTTAGCACAGCGAGTTACTATTAAAATAATAGTTATTCGTGTTCATAAAAAATCTCTATTCACACTGTAAAAACCAGGAATCCAATAATTTAATAAACTAGTCTAGAGTAAGAACGGGCCAGAATTGTCAATCTCATCTTAGAACACATAAAAATCATAAAATCACAGACATGAAAGTGACTTTAGAAAAAGCACTGAGTTGTTTCCAGTCTTCTAAATATTGTCTCAGCCTAAAATTTGCTTCTTTTTTGAAACTCACATAGGAATCCATTCAGTACCATAGATAACATATAGTTCTGTAAACTAACAACCAAACTACTAGTTGAAAAAGTCAAACTTGCCACCATTTTAACATTTTAGGATGTTTGCTTTATCTTAAATGAACTTTGATTCAATAAATTTGTGTGATGATATAGTGTACATCCACCTCTGCTTTCTTATATTATGCAGCTGCTACTGGCCATGAATATCATCAATGTGGTACTCAATGCTTGTGCCCTGGCACAACTTGAGAGCAGTGGAGATAGAAAAAGGTGGATGGATTTGAGAGATATTTGGGGGTAAAGTCTAAAAGATGAATAGTCAAACTTGGGATATAAGTAAAATGGAGGAATAAAGGAAGATACTAGACTTATGCCTTGAGAATTGAGAAGACAGCTATTTCCAAAGATGGAAAATGCTGGGGAGATGGGCTTCAGTTTGGGGGGTGTTGGTGAAATAAAGAGTTCTCTTAGGACGTGGTAATTTAGAGATGCCCAAGTGGAGATGTCAAGGGTGCAGTTGGATATTTAAATCTGAAGCTCAGAAGTAAGGTCTTAAATTAACAAGTCAACTTAAGCATTGTTAGCATATAGATGGCATTTAAAGCTGAGAATGGATAGGTTAGGGGCACCTGGGTGGCTCAGTTGCTTAAGCGTCTGACCCTTGATTTTGGCTCAGGTCATGATCTCAGGGTTGTGGCATCGAGCCCTGAGTCAGGCTCCATGCTCAAGTGGGGCATCTGCTGGAGATTTTCTCTCTCCCTCTGCCTTGCCCCTGCTCGTGTGCACTTGCACGCTCTCTCTCTCTCTCTAAAATAAATAAATAAATCTTAAAAGAAAAAGTAGATGGGCTAACTCAAGGGACGAGGATAGAGAGAAAAGAGGGACTGAACTCTGAAGAATCAAGATTTAAAAGGTAGGCAGTAAGTAGCCTCTGTGTAGGGGTCAGAGACCGTGTTCCAGAAGACTTGATCAAATGATCCAGGATGAGATGTGAAAGGCATTTCTTTCCTCATACCCTAATAAACTGTACAAAGTTGAGACATTTGCTTGTGAAGGATCATTTCATTGTTCTCGGCTTTTTTTTAATTAAAATTTCAATATAAAAAGCTAAGCAACTGATTTGAAAATGAGTATAGAAAAAGGATAGGAGGGAAAAAAAAGAGGCCGAGGGTCATGCTAACTATAGTCCTGAATCAGAACCTTTTTAGCTGCTGTTCCTTGTGTTTCTAGGACACTTCACCTTCAGAAATCTATATGCCTCACTCCCTCATGTTCTCCTGGTGTCTATGCAAATGTTATCCATTTGGTGAGGACTTCATTGACTTATTTAAAATATCAACACCAATCCTATCCCTATCACTGTCTTATCCTCCTTCCTCTCTTTTATTTTCCTCCATAGAACTTACACCATATGGTATATATTTACTTGTTTATGTGCTTATTTTCTGTCTCTTCTCACTAGAACATAAGGCCTACAAGGTCAAGAATTTTGTTTTGTTTCACTGCTGTGACACAATGTCCCCCACCCCAATACTTGACACATAGTAGGTTCTCAATATATATTCTTTAAATGAATGAATGAAGGAATAAACCAGCAAAAGAAATAAAAGGGAACAGCCAAAGAAGTAGGAGGAAAACCTGGAGGCATCTCAGAAGCTAAAAGAAAAAAAGTGTTTGGAACTGGTATATGGTCAGATATGTTAAATGTTGCAGAAGGGTCTGGAAGATGATACAGCAACAAACGTATCACACTTGGCATCATGAGGGTAACTGATGTTGAGAAGAGCAGTTTCAGTATAGTGGTGGGGGCAGGAGTCTGAATAATTAGGGTTGAGGAGATACTAGGAGGTAAGGAAGTGGAAATAGAATCAGTAGGTAACTAATTTGAGAAGTTTTGCTATGAAGAAAAGTATTGGTATAAGACAGTTAATAAAGAGGAATATGAGATGAAGGAAGGGCGCATTATTAATTTTTGCTCTGGATTTTTAGTGGTGTATGGATTATCTCCTGCTATGGTATAGCTGGTTAACAAACAACTATAGAAACCTAGTGGCGTTCGACAACGCACATTTTTTACTTCACTGGAGTGCTTAGCTAGGTGCCTTTGCTTTATGTCTGGATTTTGGCTGGTTGTTGTCTGATCTAGGCTGGCTTCAGCTGGGATTACTCAAGTATGTTCCACATATCTCTCATCCTTAGAAACCACAGTCTGAAAGCAGATGATCCTCCTGTTGGTTACCAGCCTAGTTTAGGTATGTTCTCAAAGTGACAGCTGAGGCACAAAACACAAATGGAAATAGGCAAGTCCTCTTGAGCCCTGGGTTCAGAAGTGGCACACTGTCACTTTGTCTTCATTCTATTGACTAAAGCAAGTCAAGAGGCCAGCTAGATTCAAAAAGGAGGTATTCCAATTAACTGTTGTTATGAAACAAACTGCCCTAAAACTTAACAATGTAAAATAACCATTTTATTATCCTTACAATTTCTTTGGGTCAGGAATTCAGACAGGGCAGAGTGGGGTTGGCTTGCCTTTGCTCCATGAGGTCTGGAGGCTCAGTTGGTAAGATACAAAGATTAGGGCCTGGAATCATCTGGAGGCATCTTTACTTATGTGTGATAGTGATGTTGCTTGTCAGCTAGGACTACAGCTGGAGCTGTTGGCTGGAACACTAGCATGTGGCTTCTTCATGTGAGCTAGGCTTTCTCACAGCTTAACAGAATAATTGATTCTCACATGGCAGCTTAGAGCTCTGAAGGCTGATGTCCCAGTGTACAAGGCATAAAGCTTGTCTTCTTTTATTACCTAGTCTCAGAAGTCATGCAGTGTCACTTCTGACACATTCTATTGGTTACAAACCAATCCTCAAGCCTTCTCCAGATTCAAGGAGAGGGGAATTATATTCCACTGCTTTTCAGGAAGTGGTAAGTTTAGGAGATGGGTACAGGCAGATTTATGAGTGTGGGAGGGGGAAGAAGAAAGATGCGGTAGTTTACTTCTTAATATTAGTTGTACTTCATTTGGTGTTGCTTGACCCTGTCTACTCATTCTGTCTGGGAGCAGCCAACACAGACTAGAAGGTTCTTCACCCTACAAGAAAAGAAAATGTATTTTCAACATAAGACTGGAGCCTCCAGGAAAAAGGATTTGTCCAAATTGACTCCACGCATGTGATTTTGAGGTTAAGTCCTTGAAGATTCTTGGGCATAGCCGCTGAGAAAACTTCTTTACATTTAAAAGCCACAACAAAGAGAGTATAAATGCAAGTCTCAGCAAGCATGTACTATGGGGTCAGTTCTCAATGTTCGACTCGGAGATGCCCAGGGCCTTCTCCTGAGACATTTCTAGGGTGGCTTTGGTGTCCAGAAACTTCAGTATAGCAATACCTTATAGACCATGCTGATTGCAGATTAAGTTTGCAAAAGCCTGTAAGATATTTCAGGTCTTTGAGTTATTTGATTATTCAAATTAATTTTAGCTGCAGATGTTTATATAGGATTTCTTTTATTATTTCATTTGTTATATTTAGTTATACATTATTTCAACAAATCACATTTTGAATATGCTAAACCTAAGCATTTGGGAAATAAATGAAACTTTTAAAAGTAGATTTTGCTTTTCCTTGTGGGTTTTCTGGGCTGAAGCTTTGAAAATAAGCTGACATCTGTTGCAAATTTATGCTATATATTTATGGTTTCTAAAACTATATACAACTTTATACAATACAATAAATACAATACAATGAATTATATATATAGTCATTCCCCCCCCTTATCTGTAGGGGATACACATTCCAAGACCCCCAGTGGATGCCTGAAACCACAGATATACCAAACCCCATATATACTCATGCTTTTTCCTATACATACATACCTATGATAATATTAAATTTATAAATTAGGCACAGTAAGAGTAACAACAATAACTAATAATAAAATAGAACAATTATAATAATATACTGTAAAAAAGTTATGTGACTATGAGGTCTCTCTCAAAATATCTTACTGTACTGTGCTCACCCTCCTTTTGTAATGATATGGGACAATAAAATGTCTGTGTGATGAGATTGAAGTGAGTCGCATGACGGAGGCATGGTGACGTAGTGTTAGGCTACTATTGACCTTCTGACTAGACGTCAGGAGGAGAATCACCTGCTTTTGGACTGTGGTTTCCTGAGAGTAACTGAAACCATGAGAAGCAAAACTGTGGATGGGGGTACTACTGTATATATATTATATATTGATATACAATATATCTAAAAGCAATTTGCTGATTTTTAAAGGGGAAAGTTTCAATTTTTTCATGTTACATATTGGATGTAATGAAAAAATAGATGCTAAATTATTGACAAGATGTACTATTTAAGAAGGTGGGATTTTTTTCATGAGTAGGGAGAGGAGTGTTTGAATAAATATCATCAAATATCAATATTTATAAAGTAGTTTGTAGCTTAAAAAAGTTTTTGAATTATTCTCTGTATAGCCTTCTGTTGTGTGTAAGGCAGGCATTATTGTTTTATATTCATTTTACAGATGTGGAAATAGGATCAAAATATTTAAGTGGCTTTCACAAAGTAAGAAAATGGCAGAGAAAGAAAATAATTTGAACCCTGTTTCTATTGCATCTCACTAAGTGGACTACGTGTATGTAAAATGATACATCTAAATTTATACATGTTTATATACATGTATCAGTAATATAGGTCAATTTTATGTGATTCATAATCACATATCCAATTGTGTGTATGTCTATAGAAATAACTATATTTAAGCAAAATCACTCATATTTTTATAGATACAAATAAATGTATACTTATTCTTACATTTTTCCATCTACCCATCAAACTTCTGTTTGATATCTGAAAATATGTTTGCACCTGATACACATTTGGTTGAAGAGGTGTTTAAAAGATCACAACTAATAAAAATGCCTTTAGATTTTTGAAAGTCGAACAAACAGAACCTTAGTGTTCAAAGCTGGCATTTTACCCACTCTGTTTTCAGAGCTAAAGGGATTCAGCAGTTAAAATTCCATGAAAATTTATAAGGAGGAGCCAAGACAGAGAAAATAGTGGTTATATATAAACCACCCTTGACCTGAACAAAGCTTTTGCTAAAAGTTCAACAGAAGACTCATCCGTAGACTCAAGGGCAAAGAACTTAAGAAAAAAACCAATTGGGCAGGCGTTTTACCGGATGGCATGTGGGTGTTGAGTGGAAAGGAGCTGATAGATGTGGGTGAAGCAGAGTGGGTCTCCCAGATTAGCTACTTTCTAATCCAGATCCTGCAGAAGGACAGGGCAAAGAGGAAAGAAAGTCAACAATAAAACCATAAGAGCTCAGGCTTAAACTCACAAAAGGCAAAAATACTTTTTTCTCTCCAAAAGAACCTTGATACCTGAGGAATAAAGTCAAAAAAGGACTTACAGCAATTCATTAATGTCTCAAACCCATGACCAAGTTAATGTACCTTTGTCTAACTACAGAAATGTAAAAATGGATGTGTGTTGGGAGGGTGGTGGTACATCTTAAAATCAAGGAAATAAATATTTGACTTGAACCACTTAGATTAAGAGAAAGATGTATTTAGTGAGTAGTACTCAAATGATAACAAGGTTTAACAGAGAGCAGACTTTCAGTGAGGTACAATTAAACAAACAGTTAAATAATCTCACATACAAGTGCTTAAACAAGCAAACAATCACAGACTGCCTTGATCACTGCTCAGTGCACAGAGTGTGAGTCAGAAGAAATTATTTCAGCACCATCGAAGGGAAAAGCCATGTTGTACTCAATTCTGGTTGACTTATTGCAAATAAGGATATCAGAGAAAATGAGAAGTTTATGGCAAAAGGTAGATAAAGTTATTCAGTGACTCAAGGAAATTAATTATAGAGGAAAAGCTCAAAAACTAGGTGTGTCTATGATGACCTCATTGAGGGAAGCAAGGATGACAGGTGTTGCAAGGGTGGATACCCTGAAGGGATCTACATTTATAACAACTAAAAAGGGAAGTATAAAATCCCCAAGAGAGACAAGCATGAACAAAATTTAATTGATATCTCTCATCCACCCTTTGATATTAGTTAATATTGGAAAGAAAGAGTTCTGAGAAGTGATTAAGATGAATGCAAACAGTCCAAATATGGACCTGACTAAGAATTCAGAGGGAGAAAGATAAACTCTTATGAAGGTACATCTGTTATAATTTTACTTTATCTGGAATTTTCTGACCCCTGATGAACACTTAAGGAGAAAAAAAA
>NC_048221.1:90608772-90618967 GCF_002007445.2 Ailuropoda melanoleuca | reverse complement strand
GCATCGAACTTTGCATCGGAATCCGGGGATGTACTGTATGGTGACTAACATAATATAATAACAAAATAAAAAAAAATAGGATAGATAGGAAGGGCAGAGGATTTTTAGGGCAGTGAATATACTCTGATGATATCATAATGTTGAATGTATATCATTATACATTTGTCCAATCCCGCAGAATGAACATCAAGAGTGAACTGTAATGTAAACTGTGGACTCTGGTGACAATGATGTGTCAATGTAGGTTCATCAGTTGTAATAAATGTACCACTCTGGGGAGGGGGGACCTTGATAGTTGNTCAATGTAGGTTCATCAGTTGTAATAAATGTACCACTCTGGGGAGGGGGGACCTTGATAGTTGGGGAGGTTATGCATGTGAGGGGGCAGGGCATATATGGTAAATCTTTCTCTCAACTTAATTGTGAACCTAAAACTACTCTAAAATAAAGACTTTTTGGAGGGGAAAAAAAAAAGAAGATTGATAATTGCAGGAGAAAATGGACAAGTAATAGATATAAAACAGATGCTCAACTACTAATCAAAGCAATGTAAAATGAAATGACAAAATAATATGTTTTGCCTCTTGTAAAATGAATTGTTAGTAGTCTGAACTGAGCAGGGTGTGGGGGGAATNAGAGGGGAAAAAAAAAGAAGATTGATAATTGCAGGAGAAAATGGACAAGTAATAGATATAAAACAGATTCTCAACTACTAATCAAAGCAATGTAAAATGAAATTACAAAATAATATGTTTTGCCTCTTGTAAAATGAATTGTTAGTAGTCTGAACTGAGCAGGGTGTGGGGGGAATGATAAACTCTCTTAGATGAGAAATGAGATTTTAAATTGGAACATTTTTAGAGGGTGATTTAATAAGATAAATAAGAAATTTAAATGTATAAATTTTGCCTCAGCAATTCTACTCTTAGAAATATATTCCAATGAAATAATTAGACAAGTACACAAAATTCGTGTATACCTATGTGGAAATTTCATAATAAGGAAATAATACAGATTAAAAATAACCTTAATGTTTATTGGTCAAGTTTGGTTAAAGAACGGTAGAGTTATAAAATGAAATATGGCAAAGCCTTCAAAAGGATAAAGTGATTATTATGTAGAGTTTTCCCTGAATGCAAGCATAGTTGGACACTAGGAGATTGAGTAATGTAACTTTCTATATTAATGTATGAAAAGATCATATATCTATAAATGTTTGTTATAGATCAAATAATGCCCCCCACAAAGGAGATTCAAGCAATGTGACCATGGAGGCATGGATTAGAAAGACACAGCCAAGATAGGATTATTATTCTACAGAGAAGCAAAGTGAGCCTGAGAGAGGCCATGTAAATTTCCCAAGGTCAAATAGTGACTAGTAAGTGACAGAATTTGGATTCCAACCAGGTTGTCTGACTTCAGAATGTCGTTCATGGGCATAGGATAGTATGAGTTCAAGGTTCAACTGATTGACTTCTCTTTATTGAGCATCTATGTGTGTGTCATATACCAAGCAAGCCCTGCCCTTGGGAAAGGTAATCATTTCTTAGATGCATATATATTAATATTATATATTAATATATATTTAAAAAGGAAATAGTTTTCCTTTTTAATTACTACATAACATTTTTTTTTGAACACTTACTTATGCCAGATGTTATGTTAAATGCTGGAATGTAGCAATGAACAAGAAAGGGAGCTCTGTACCTCTGGAGCTTAGAGGAGGAAATAGACAGTGAATCCCTAAATGACCTCAGCCAAGCAAAGAGGCAAGGTAAGAACATTCCAGGCAGTAGGACTAGCATGGGCATCAGGCAGGAAAGGTATGCATTTATCCAGCAAATCCCTGTAGATCACAGGGTTGTCTCCTTGAAGAGGAAACAGAGAAAGGATTGAGTTCCCATAGGATTTAACGAAACTCCCACAAGTTCTTACTCAACATATCCCATTTTAATGATTAGCTTCATGAGGTCAATCTCTTAAGACAGAGGACTATAAAATATTCCTTTGTTAGAACACTATAGTTCTATACTGTCATCATGGGATTATTTTAATTAAAGTACTCGAATAAACCTTAATTGTTAAGTATTTAATTAAAGTATTTGATTCAAATCAAATCAGAGAAGTCAGATTTCTCTAATAGTCTTAAAATACATACACGCACACACACACATTCACACATTCACACTGATACATTCTCACATCCATACACAGGCAGTAACACACCCTTACACACATGATCACAGGCATTTCCTCATACACATTCACATACTCTCATGCATATTTACTTGCAGTAGAGCACCCTCACACTCATGTACAACCATATAAACACACACATGGTCACACACTCATCTCACATAAACCCACACATTCTAAGGGAGGGTGCACAACTCATTTATTCAATATTTTAACGAATACTTATTATTCATCTGCCATGTGCCTAGAGATACAACAAAAAACAGGATTCATCTCTGCCCTCATGGGGCTGACCTTCTAGTGGGAGGTACAGAAACTCAACAAGACAACAAAAAATGCAGATTATAATTCCAGGTTGTGATGAACACCATGGAGAAAATAAGTCAGGTGATGAGACAATAGTTTCTGGAGGGTAGATGATTTAGGGAAGATGGAGAAGCCTTCTCTGGAAGACAGCATTTGAACTGAGGCCTGAATGACAATAATGAGCCAATCATTCAGAGAAGGGGAGAGAAGACAGTGCAGGCTGAGAGAAGAACAAGTGCCTGGAGAAAGGGCTTGGTGTAGACAAGGAAAAGAATGTGGTCGTATGGCTGAACTTTAATGAGCAAAGAGGTAGTGAAATAAGAGCTAGGAAGGGACACAGAACTTAAATTAAGCCAGCTCTGGATCCCTCCTACATTGTTNTAAACCATGGGGCTGAATTGGGATTTATTCTAAGAACAAACAGAAATAATGGACAGAATGTAAGCGTCCCCACTTGATAGGATTTGTAGCTTTATTAAGTCCTCTCTGGCTACAATTTGAGGAATGTACTAGACAGGACAAGGGCAGAAGCTGGAGACCCCTGGGGAGGTGGAGGCAGTTGGCCAGGAGACAGTCATGATGGTGGTATTGGTATGAATGGTCACAGTGGAACTGAGGAGAAGGTCATAGATTTAGGATGTATGTTGGAAGTAAGAAAGCCAGGACTTTGTCAAAGCTTTGGTGAGGTGATGAGATAGGGTAGGGTTAAGGATGCCTTCCAGGTCTTCTGCTTGAGCATCTGAGAATATTGTAGTAGCTGGCCTTTATTTAATCACTGCCTGTGTCATAGTAATCGCTTCTATTTATCCAGTGCTGTGTGCCAAGTATGTGCTGTATACGTATTATCTCATTTATTCTTTCCAGCATCTCTATAAAGTAGGCCCTATTTTTACCTCTGCTTGAAATGAGGAAACTAAGGCTCAGTGAGGTTCACTTCCTCAGTCCAGGGACTTGTATGTAAGTGTTGGAATCAGAATTTAAATGCAAAAACTCTGAACCCAGAGTCACCTCAGTGAGACATTGAGTAACCATTATTTCAGAAACCTATCACTTCACATTTGAATTGCCATGGTCTTTATTACTAGTTTCTCTTTTGTCCTCAAGTTGACTCAAATGGTGATCAGTTCACTACAATTTGTATCCTTGCCCTAGACACGGAAGAACAAGTGAAGTGCTAACCATTCATTTTTCTGTTTATGCTGTATAAAAAGGTAGTACAGGTGGATTAGAATTATAATTGGAAATGAAGTTTGAGGATTATATTTGGATTATATTTTGTCTCTAATAAAATTGAGAGATTTAGCTATATAAAATTTTATCTATATCAAATGAAAAATTTCAGAGATGAGTGCTTTGCATATATTTTTCTCCATTACTAATTAGGGTTTGGGGCACACTGTTGGCAGGAATCAGAACCTATTATTAAATATGATATTACTCTTGCTTAATTGGCTTGTACCTTTTCTGGTACTTCTAGGATGGTCCCTGTCCCCATTCAGCAATGTACACGTCCTTGACTTAGGATCTTCCTTTCTTCACACTTTCTCCTGATATCATCAGCTTCTGTGACTTCAGTTCTCACCATCTGGCCAGTCCTGACCTTCTGCGCCATTGACCTCTCTCAGAGCTCGGTGTAGCATTTCTTGTCCACTGGCTCCAGGCAGGAGGGAGAGGGAAGGAAAAGTGAACTCTAGAGAGCAGAGTGGGGCGAGGTGATGAAGATGATGTTGATGACGATGATGATTATAAGGTGTAAGGGGAGACAAGCCAGATTCAAGGTCCTATTTAAGACATTCAAGGATAATTTTATCTGCACTATTCATGTGGGCCCTATGAGCTTGAGACAAATCTACACTTAGTTTCTGAACACTGAACTGTTACTGTTTATAGAGGACATCCACTGTTCTGTGCTCAAGTGAATATATGTAATTGCACAAACATTACATAGGGACAATAATCCCTATATCCAGCACTCTAAATATAAACCCCAACCGTTGTATAATAAGAATGACAAGCATAATCCAACCAGAGATGGTCCTGGGAGGCCAGAGAGGCCACGGAGTTTGCTTGGCTAGATGGTATATGGAATAAAATGGGTATGTAACCCAGTACATACCGTTCAGATTTCTAACCAAAATAGGCTTAGGTGTTAATCTAACCTAGAGGAAAGAATGTGTTCTTTACACTGTGTCTGACCCTCCCAACTCCCACCCCTATACCATGATATCTTTCTTAGTGAATAAAACAGGCAGCAGAAACATGAGGTGAGAATACAGAGGGAGGTAAAAATAGGAGAGAGGGAGGAGGTGAAAGACACAGATCAATTAATCCTCCAATTTTTTTAAATCAGAAAAAACCTTGGCATTCAGTGATGATGAATCAATGCTGCTGACAGATACATCATGTTAGGATCTCAACAATCTAATTCTTCCATCAACAGAAAAGGCAGGTAATTACCACATTATCAAAAGGCTTAAAAAATACAGGAGGGAATGCCATACAAGTACTAGTGCTGCATTATCTGACTCATCCTGTTAAAGACTTAGCACTATGTTCCAAACTGATCAGCACTCCTGGAGAGTGGGTAGCAGGGTAGGTTAAAACCTTGCCAGGCAGTCCTTCTTAGGAGAGAAATGTCTTTTGGTTAGAAAAACAAACAAACAAAAAATGTATGAAGCGTCATTTCAGTTGTGGAAAGACAGGCCTTTGGACATGGCCAGTTGTGAGATAAGGATAAATAAGAAAGCATTGCATTGTTCTTCATAGTGAAATGGGAAGAATTTTTAATTTTCAGGGACATGAGAGAGGGACAGCTCATTTCTTGGACATTCCAGAGATGAAAGGAGAAGGAGGAAGATAACGTTCAAGGAAAAGTCACAAAATGACTAATTCTCAATAGCACAAATAGCCAAAGGACTTTCAAGAACATCAGTGTCTAATATTAATCTTATCTGTTGTGCTATAACTCATTGTAACTACTCACCAGATCAACAATAAAAGTTTATTGCACATAACTATCTTTGATAACTGCTTTGTTTGGATTGTTTTTTGGAGAATTTAAAAGGGGGTTTGATCTCTGTTGAGCCAACTAAAGAAAGACAGCTTCCACAAGAAGTCAGAGATAAATGAGTTAAAAATTCAGCAGAAGCCAAAAACTAGATGTGACTGTAAGAAATAAGTTTGAGAGGATCCTCAAAGAGACACACTGTGGTATACACTGAATTTCCCACTATAGGGAGATGGAATTTAACATTAAAACTCATAAAGCTAGGGGCGCCTGGGTGGCTCAGTCAGTTAAGCCTCTGACTCTTGATTTAAGCTCAGGTCCTGATCTCAGGGTTGTGAGCTTGAGCCCCGTGTTGTACTCAGCACTAAGCATGGAGCCTGCTTGGGATTCTCTCTCTCCCTATCCCTCTGACTCTCCTTCCTCCCTCTCTCCCTCTCTTAAAAACAAAAACAAAAACAAAAACCAAACAAAAACAAAAACAAAAAAACCCAACTTGAAACAACTTGTAAGGCTAGAAAACTGAGGCTTACATCTAAGTTATATTGCATACATCAAAAAATTGTTTAATCTGTTCCATTGTTTTGAATAGCTTGAAAGGGAAATAAATTAAATACCCAATAATAGATGATTAAGAAAAAATGATAATGTATCTGCTAGATGAAAAATTATGTAGTCAATAAAATAATATTTACAAAGGATTTAAAATAATAAGGTTTTGGTATGTTGTTTAAGATGAAAATAAATGATATCCATTATGTATGCTGTATGATTGGAACTCTGCATTACCTAAATTCATCCTAGGAATACAGAGATGACTTAATGCTAAGAAACTTATTGAGGTACTTTCTTTTTTTTTTTTTTAAGATTTTATTTATTTATTCGACAGAGATAGAGACGGCCAGCGAGAGAGGGAAACACAAGCATGGGGAGTGGGAGAGGAAGAAGCAGGCTCATAGCGGAGGAGCCTGATGTGGGGCTTGATCACGCCCTGAGCCGAAGGCAGACGCTTAACCGCTGTGCTACCCAGGCGCCCCTATTGAGGTACTTTCACTAGTTAATACATCAAAGGAGGAAAATGCATTCATTTCCATAGATACTAAAAACAAAATATCTGTTCTTTATTTTTATAATTCATTAGCATAATAACAGATGGATTCTTCCTTAACATGATTTTCTACCTAAGGCCAAAGCCAGGATCTTGCTTAATGTTGAATAACTAGATACATTCCTATTAAAGTCTAGGAACCATTTAATATTATTTGAGCTATACTAACTAGTCAGGCCAATAAGCTAGAAAACTAGCAAATACATATAATCTAGGTATATGTCAATAAAGAACCGATCAAGTAAATGATAGAGCACACATACAGTAGAATACCAGAGGCCATCTGCAAATAAGAGACTAATATCATATTGTTAAAATAAAAGTGAAAAGGTATAGAACACGTTAAACAATGTATATAGCGTGCTTCTGTTTGTATAAGGGAAAAGAGCAAGTGTGTATATACACAGACTATTTAGAAAAGGAGAAGATTTGAAATATGATAAGGGGAGGAGTAGGGATCTGGAAGTCTGGGATATGAAGGAAATTTTTCATATAAATCCTTTTTTTTATTTGGATTTTTGATTTTAAGTATTACTTTTTTAACAGGAACTAAGAATTAGAAGAAAAAAACTTCATAAATTAAAATATAACAGGAAACTAAACATCCAATAATAGAAAAGTGCTTAAATAAACTATGGTAAAATGCACTTTATGGGATTTAAGGCAGCCATTAAAAATTATATGTGTAAAATTAAATTTAAATGAGAAAATATAGTATTTTGCTCAATAAATATTTGTTGAATGAATGAAATGATGAATCCCAAATGAGAGGAGAGATAGCATAAAAATTGTGGATACTGAATCATCATAATTATATAACACCACCACATATATATAGATATATCGAGAGAGAGAGAGAGAGAAATGTGAGAAGAAAGAAAAATGTAATAGTGGTATCTTCTGCTTGTTGATATAGTGTACAATGAAAAACAATGTCTTCTATTTTTCTGAATTTCAGAAATTTGTATAATAAATGTGTATTGTTTTAAAATGAAAAAGTTTGTTTTAATTTAGGAAGCAAGGCGCTCTATCTACTTTTCTGAAGAAATGTGGATAATAGCAAATAAATTACCCCCAGCGGTGGTTCATGCAGACCCTGCGGTGTGGACACAATTCCCTTAATACTCACCTTAAACTCTACTGTTGATTTTGAGTTTTACTTGCAAAATAAACAGTGAGCCAAAAGCAAAACACTGATACAATTGAACTTGATCTGATTTATGTTAAAAGCAGAGACTTGCCTGAGGCAAAATTCTTTAGGAAAACATTCCAACAAGTTAAGAAAAGGTTGTGAGCTTGTACTTAAACCAGGTGAATTTTCATTCATAAAACTATTTCCTGCTCCTATTACAGCATTGTAAAAAAATAAGTTAGAAACTGCTGCCCTTGTACTTTAAATTTAGTATGTATTTACTTTGTAGGAAAGAAGTAAGTGGCTGTGTGAAAAATGTCTGAAGCACTCAGTTGATGTTTGTTAATGGTGATGTTTTAGTAAAACTATTTGAAGTCAGTTGGAATCATTATTGGAAATCAAGACTTAGTAAAGTAAGGGATTTTGTTGTCTCTCTAGCAGCTATTTAGATATTTTTGAACACCAGGCTATCGGTCTATGGTATATAAATTTGTTGTTAGTTTCAGTGGTTACTAGTAATTGATAAATGTTACGTCACATACCAAATCTCCTATTCAAACCCTTTGCCCACTTAAACATTTTTTACAAGAGTAGCGCTCATCTTTTTTTATACAAGACAGCTAATTTTTCTTTTGCTAATTTTCAAACAACAAAATATTTTCTCCCCCGCATTTGAATTACGATTTTTTTAAAGTAAGTTTCCAAAATTTTGAGAGGAGAAATAAAGCCAAAGCTCAATGACTTCTTATTCCCTCACATTAACCATTTAGTATATCTTTCAGTAACCTCAGTAATCTATGTTCCCCCCAACACGCACGTTATTTCCTGAGCAACATACCTGCGTCTCTTGCCAGAATCCCACAGCGTACCATTTCAGTTCCACTTCATCTCTTCGCTCACCATGTTCTTCCCATTGCCTTGTCTTCTGTTCTTTTTTTTCTTTTTTTTTTAAAAAAGATTTTGTCTATTTATTTGACAGAGACAGCCAGCGAGAGAGGGAACACAAGCAGGAGGAGTGGGAGAGGAAGAAGCAGGCTCCTAGCGGAGGAGCCTGATGTGGGGCTCAATTCCAGAACGCTGGGATCACGCCCTGAGCCGAAGGCAGACGCTTAACAACTGCGCCACCCAGGCGCCCCTTGTCTTCTGTTCTTGGCCTGAAGTGCTCTGGTTCAGGCACTCATGAGGTGGCAAACAGTCAGCTGGTGCTGCTGTCATCTCAAGACTTGACTGAAGTTAAAAAATCTTCTCATAAGCTCACTCACATGGTTGTTGTCTGTTAGCCAAGGCCTCCATTTCTCCCCACATGTACTTCTCCATAAACTGTCACTACCGGCTTCCTCCAGGGTTATTAATGAGAGAGAAGGAGAACAAGATAAAAGCCAGAGGATGTGAATACCAGGAGTGGGGATTACTGGGAGTCATCTTGGAGTCTGGCTACCCTCAGAACTACCACGCTTAGAAACCCAGACGAAGTCCCAGCTTTTCTTAGAAGCTTTCTTTAATCACTACTCTTCTATGATTTCTTTCTTCACAGAACACCTTTAGAAGTTCTCTACAATACTTGGCTCTTAATAACGTCATTTTTGAAATTTTTTGTGTTTCATTTTAAGTAATTCTTCTCAGTGCAATGTAAACTCCTTAAGTACAGTAAGACTCAATATATTTGATAATTCCTATCTCAATTTCAGCAATACTGAGCTTAGTAAATATTGGGATGAGTCTATTTGAGGATAGTGGTACTGAATACTTTATGCTGATTAAAAAGGCCTGAGGAGCTTTTAAAAAATACCAGTGCTTAGGTGATATCCCCAGATGGACACTGGTATTCATTTAAATGCTTCTCAGGTGATTCCAATGAGCAGCCAGTAGCTTAGAATATTTCCTGCCTCAGATATAAAATTAAGAGGAACCTATTTTGAATTATATTTTTTTGTTGTTGTTCATCATCCTACAATTCCACCAAACAAAACATTTGGCATTTTTTTTAAACATTTGCTATTTTTAATACAGTTCTCTTAATTAAGAAGATCAAGTAACCATAACTCCATTAGTGGTGAATCTAGTTTTTTCACATATATAGTTTTTACTTCATACTCTGTCCAAAATAGAAATATACATAATTGTTTTTCCAAAATGTGCAATTATCATGTGATCTAATAGAAAAATTAAATTACTAAATATAATATAAAAATTGCCCAAGAGTCATGACAATCAAATGAAATGGTTACAACTGCAGGTCATAAAATTATTTCCAATAGATAAAATTTATAGTCTGAAGATTGTTTTTAATCCAGCCATTTAAGATCTGTCAGGAAAGGCAGGGTCTATTTCACTTGAAGTCCTTACATTGTCTTTTCCCTTCTTTTACATTGTCCATGAGGCTTTTAAATTCTCAACCAGTTCTACTTCCAAAGGTTCCCCACTATCTGCCGCCACCCCTCCCTCCCCC
>NC_048221.1:90596902-90607045 GCF_002007445.2 Ailuropoda melanoleuca | reverse complement strand
TAAAATAATAAGGTTTTGGTATGTTGTTTAAGATGAAAATAAATGATATCCATTATGTATGCTGTATGATTGGAACTCTGCATTACCTAAATTCATCCTAGGAATACAGAGATGACTTAATGCTAAGAAACTTATTGAGGTACTTTCTTTTTTTTTTTTTAAGATTTTATTTATTTATTCGACAGAGATAGAGACGGCCAGCGAGAGAGGGAACACAAGCATGGGGAGTGGGAGAGGAAGAAGCAGGCTCATAGCGGAGGAGCCTGATGTGGGGCTTGATCACGCCCTGAGCCGAAGGCAGACGCTTAACCGCTGTGCTACCCAGGCGCCCCTATTGAGGTACTTTCACTAGTTAATACATCAAAGGAGGAAAATGCATTCATTTCCATAGATACTAAAAACAAAATATCTGTTCTTTATTTTTATAATTCATTAGCATAATAACAGATGGATTCTTCCTTAACATGATTTTCTACCTAAGGCCAAAGCCAGGATCTTGCTTAATGTTGAATAACTAGATACATTCCTATTAAAGTCTAGGAACCATTTAATATTATTTGAGCTATACTAACTAGTCAGGCCAATAAGCTAGAAAACTAGCAAATACATATAATCTAGGTATATGTCAATAAAGAACCGATCAAGTAAATGATAGAGCACACATACAGTAGAATACCAGAGGCCATCTGCAAATAAGAGACTAATATCATATTGTTAAAATAAAAGTGAAAAGGTATAGAACACGTTAAACAATGTATATAGCGTGCTTCTGTTTGTATAAGGGAAAAGAGCAAGTGTGTATATACACAGACTATTTAGAAAAGGAGAAGATTTGAAATATGATAAGGGGAGGAGTAGGGATCTGGAAGTCTGGGATATGAAGGAAATTTTTCATATAAATCCTTTTTTTTATTTGGATTTTTGATTTTAAGTATTACTTTTTTAACAGGAACTAAGAATTAGAAGAAAAAAACTTCATAAATTAAAATATAACAGGAAACTAAACATCTAATAATAGAAAAGTGCTTAAATAAACTATGGTAAAATGCACTTTATGGGATTTAAGGCAGCCATTAAAAATTATATGTGTAAAATTAAATTTAAATGAGAAAATATAGTATTTTGCTCAATAAATATTTGTTGAATGAATGAAATGATGAATCCCAAATGAGAGGAGAGATAGCATAAAAATTGTGGATACTGAATCATCATAATTATATAACACCACCACATATATATAGATATATCGAGAGAGAGAGAGAGAGAAATGTGAGAAGAAAGAAAAATGTAATAGTGGTATCTTCTGCTTGTTGATATAGTGTACAATGAAAAACAATGTCTTCTATTTTTCTGAATTTCAGAAATTTGTATAATAAATGTGTATTGTTTTAAAATGAAAAAGTTTGTTTTAATTTAGGAAGCAAGGCGCTCTATCTACTTTTCTGAAGAAATGTGGATAATAGCAAATAAATTACCCCCAGTGGTGGTTCATGCAGACCCTGCGGTGTGGACACAATTCCCTTAATACTCACCTTAAACTCTACTGTTGATTTTGAGTTTTACTTGCAAAATAAACAGTGAGCCAAAAGCAAAACACTGATACAATTGAACTTGATCTGATTTATGTTAAAAGCGGAGACTTGCCTGAGGCAAAATTCTTTAGGAAAACATTCCAACAAGTTAAGAAAAGGTTGTGAGCTTGTACTTAAACCAGGTGAATTTTCATTCATAAAACTATTTCCTGCTCCTATTACAGCATTGTAAAAAAATAAGTTAGAAACTGCTGCCCTTGTACTTTAAATTTAGTATGTATTTACTTTGTAGGAAAGAAGTAAGTGGCTGTGTGAAAAATGTCTGAAGCACTCAGTTGATGTTTGTTAATGGTGATGTTTTAGTAAAACTATTTGAAGTCAGTTGGAATCATTATTGGAAATCAAGACTTAGTAAAGTAAGGGATTTTGTTGTCTCTCTAGCAGCTATTTAGATATTTTTGAACACCAGGCTATCGGTCTATGGTATATAAATTTGTTGTTAGTTTCAGTGGTTACTAGTAATTGATAAATGTTACGTCACATACCAAATCTCCTATTCAAACCCTTTGCCCACTTAAACATTTTTTACAAGAGTAGCGCTCATCTTTTTTTATACAAGACAGCTAATTTTTCTTTTGCTAATTTTCAAACAACAAAATATTTTCTCCCCCGCATTTGAATTACGATTTTTTTAAAGTAAGTTTCCAAAATTTTGAGAGGAGAAATAAAGCCAAAGCTCAATGACTTCTTATTCCCTCACATTAACCATTTAGTATATCTTTCAGTAACCTCAGTAATCTATGTTCCCCCCAACACGCACGTTATTTCCTGAGCAACATACCTGCGTCTCTTGCCAGAATCCCACAGCGTACCATTTCAGTTCCACTTCATCTCTTCGCTCACCATGTTCTTCCCATTGCCTTGTCTTCTGTTCTTTTTTTTCTTTTTTTTTTAAAAAAGATTTTGTCTATTTATTTGACAGAGACAGCCAGCGAGAGAGGGAACACAAGCAGGAGGAGTGGGAGAGGAAGAAGCAGGCTCCTAGCGGAGGAGCCTGATGTGGGGCTCAATTCCAGAACGCTGGGATCACGCCCTGAGCCGAAGGCAGACGCTTAACAACTGCGCCACCCAGGCGCCCCTTGTCTTCTGTTCTTGGCCTGAAGTGCTCTGGTTCAGGCACTCATGAGGTGGCAAACAGTCAGCTGGTGCTGCTGTCATCTCAAGACTTGACTGAAGTTAAAAAATCTTCTCATAAGCTCACTCACATGGTTGTTGTCTGTTAGCCAAGGCCTCCATTTCTCCCCACATGTACTTCTCCATAAACTGTCACTACTGGCTTCCTCCAGGGTTATTAATGAGAGAGAAGGAGAACAAGATAAAAGCCAGAGGATGTGAATACCAGGAGTGGGGATTACTGGGAGTCATCTTGGAGTCTGGCTACCCTCAGAACTACCACGCTTAGAAACCCAGACGAAGTCCCAGCTTTTCTTAGAAGCTTTCTTTAATCACTACTCTTCTATGATTTCTTTCTTCACAGAACACCTTTAGAAGTTCTCTACAATACTTGGCTCTTAATAACGTCATTTTTGAAATTTTTTGTGTTTCATTTTAAGTAATTCTTCTCAGTGCAATGTAAACTCCTTAAGTACAGTAAGACTCAATATATTTGATAATTCCTATCTCAATTTCAGCAATACTGAGCTTAGTAAATATTGGGATGAGTCTATTTGAGGATAGTGGTACTGAATACTTTATGCTGATTAAAAAGGCCTGAGGAGCTTTTAAAAAATACCAGTGCTTAGGTGATATCCCCAGATGGACACTGGTATTCATTTAAATGCTTCTCAGGTGATTCCAATGAGCAGCCAGTAGCTTAGAATATTTCCTGCCTCAGATATAAAATTAAGAGGAACCTATTTTGAATTATATTTTTTTGTTGTTGTTCATCATCCTACAATTCCACCAAACAAAACATTTGGCATTTTTTTTAAACATTTGCTATTTTTAATACAGTTCTCTTAATTAAGAAGATCAAGTAACCATAACTCCATTAGTGGTGAATCTAGTTTTTTCACATATATAGTTTTTACTTCATACTCTGTCCAAAATAGAAATATACATAATTGTTTTTCCAAAATGTGCAATTATCATGTGATCTAATAGAAAAATTAAATTACTAAATATAATATAAAAATTGCCCAAGAGTCATGACAATCAAATGAAATGGTTACAACTGCAGGTCATAAAATTATTTCCAATAGATAAAATTTATAGTCTGAAGATTGTTTTTAATCCAGCCATTTAAGATCTGTCAGGAAAGGCAGGGTCTATTTCACTTGAAGTCCTTACATTGTCTTTTCCCTTCTTTTACATTGTCCATGAGGCTTTTAAATTCTCAACCAGTTCTACTTCCAAAGGTTCCCCACTATCTGCCGCCACCCCTCCCTCCCCCGCCCCCAAATGCCACCCCAGGCCCCCACCACAATCCACAATTCTGAAAAGGATGGAGTAAAAAAAAGGCCTTTCTGAAACAAAGGAGTTTTTCAAAGACTGGCTTCTGTGACTTAAGATGTCACAAGGAAGAGATTCTTTACTGCCTGGTTAGAAAAATCAACTGTTTTCAATTGCTTATTTAATGGTATTAGCCTTAGTTCTTTTGCCACTCTAATTCCCATCCTCTAATTTGAAGAAATAAGTAGTGAGCTCATTTACCTCTTAAGAATGAGATGCTTCTGTGGTAGCAGAAGCTCTTTTGAAAAGGTTAACTAATTCAAATCAGAGGCTAAAGTTTAGGACAGTGATTCTCAAATGTGCACATCCTTTACATTTTTTTGTAAAGCACCTATCTGGGACCTATACCAGACCTAATCAGCATCTTACAATATAAAATCTGCACTGATGAACACTGAAAGAGGCAAAGACAGAATTAAGCTTTGCTCAACATCTTGGCACACAGGGGAATTTCTGAAATCCAGTGGCTTATCGATCTTATTTATTCTTTCAAAGAACCAGCTTCTAGGTCTGTTGATCTGCTCTACTGTGCTCCTGGTTTCTAATTCATTGATCTCTGCTCTAATCTTGATCAACTGCTTTCTCGTGCATGGGTTAGCCTGTTCTTCTGTTCCAGCTCCAGCTTCTTGAGGTGAGAATATAAAAACTGCATTTTCGATTTTTCTATTCTTTTGAGTGAGGCTTGGATGGCTTTGTATTTTCCCCTTAGGACCATCTCACTGTCCAGCATAAATAGATTAGACTAACAAATAAAAAGTCCATGACTGTTGAAAATAAAACAAGGGAAGGTAAGATTGCAACATTTGAAGGCAAAAGAAATTGTGGTTATCCATCTCACTGTCCAGCATAAATAGATTAGACTAACAAATAAAAAGTCCATGACTGTTGAAAATAAAACAAGGGAAGGTAAGATTGCAACATTTGAAGGCAAAAGAAATTGTGGTTATCATGGCTGTTCCTGATTAATAGATGAAATAATGCAGAATTATAGAGAGTTTATAATAGTTTATAACAGTAGACCAACACAGAACTGACCCAGAACCTTTTGCCCTACTATCACATAAAAAAAGAAATCAGATCCCCATGCTAAAAAGCTTAAAAGCCAAATTTTACCCCATAAGCGAAAATGAACAGGACTTAACATATACTTTGTATCCTAACCTTACTGCTGGCTTCATGTCAAATTGTGTTGCAATTTCCTCTCATATTAGGCCACATTCTGTTGATTGCAAGTTATAGAGAGCTTAATTTTTTTTTAAAAAAGGACTTTATATGCTTCCTCTAAAATAATATTTTAGCAATTTCATTCTTTTTCTTCCCACTGAATTTATAAAATAGAACAATGTGCAATAAATTATTTATATAATTGTCCAAACATTGTTGCACAAGATCGCAATGGAGTCAAAATAAAACTATAGCCTGCAAACAGTTCCAGAAAACAAGTGCTTTAATTGTTCATTCAACTGTTGAATGAAAATCTGAGTTGGGCAATAGAGTTCTAGAAGTGATGCAAAATATAGAAAAGTACATACTTTAAATCTGTACCCTGCAGAGATGTTTTTCCCCAAATAGTTGAAGTATAACTTGTTACCCTTAAACATCACTACCATGTTACCTAAATTCATTTATTATGTATTTTATGTCTAAACATTTGACTGGGTAAGAAAACTTAGAAGAAACAATTGTGACTTAAATAGTTAGAAGTCAGAGATATAACTGAGAGTTTCTTAAGCAGTCAAAAACAACTCAAATGGAGTTGTGTTTGAAAACTGTATTTCCTGAAATACGCTTTAATAATCTCTGTAAATTGGAACAGCCAAGAGAGGTAACATCTATAGTGTTGAATATAATATCTCAAATGAACTGGCATCAAAGATGAAGATGACATTATAAAATCAACATTTCCTCATTTTCTTCCTGTATATCACCCAAAGCAGCACAGAGAAGGATATAAAATAACAGAAACTCCTTTTTTTTGCAAAACGAGTACTAAACAATAAACTAAAAACTAAGTGTAGAGTTTCCCATAATAATACAGGGATGTATGCATAAAGAACAAAGGGGAAGAATATTGTAGCTTCAAATTTAAGAAGGATTTAGCAAAACACACTTCTTAACAATAAGGGGCACTCTGAGATGCAAAATCCAATGTCTTGTTTACAACAATGGAAATAGGATCCATGTGCTAGAGGTAGGAACTACTCTGGATCCAGCTTACTTCTGGGAATCAAGAGGATGGCAACAAACAAGGCATCATGCAGATTGGCTGAATTTGCAGGAAGTATTTACAGAAAGTGAGTGCAGAAATTTGGCATAGTGAAAACCCTCCATAGTGCCTATCCTCATTGACTTGGGAAAGTTAAAGAGAGACAAACTGATATACAAAATTCTGGGTCCTCAAGATAATTCTAGCTAACCTGGAATATAGCCATCAACTATCCCATACACTAGACTCCTGAAAATAATTTATCCTAGAGAAATTTATTTGCTTTAAAGATGAGTCATGAAAAAAGGGAAGTATTACTAGAGCCACACAAATATACAGCAAGAAAAAGAAGAAAAAAATAACAATATCTTACAAAGAATATTAGGCAGAAAAATGATCTATTGTAGCAACAGCAATTTAAGAATCTCAAGCAAAACCTCCCATGGAGAAGGAGCATGAAAAAGATATTCTAAAGCTCAGGGAAGAGATCATAAGACAATAGGAAGAAAAAAATTATAATGAACCTATGAAGTGAAAGAAAAAAATAACAAAACCATCCCCGAAATAAAGGCAAAATATAAAGCAGCACAATGGAGAAAAAATTGCAGAAAACAATTAAATAAATATAAGATAGATATAAGAAAAGGAAGGAAAATTAAATAAAGGGGTAAAATGGAAGAGGTAAACTGATTCAAGATTTGCATAGAGTCCAAAAAGAGAAAAAATGAACAAATAATTTACAATATAGTTTAAGTTTATTTCATGGAAATAAAAGATTTGGATTTACACAATGAAATAAAACCTTGTCAAAGAAATATATATATTCAAAATAATAAATAATAAAACATTTCCTAGCAAATGTATAGGATTTCAATGAAAAAGAAACAAGTACTTGGATAAACAGGCAATAAGCTCAAATTACTTTTAAGGTATGGGGTATGGGTGGGGGATCAGGATGGTCTCTGACCTTTCTGTAGAAAAATTCAAAGCTAGAGATTCTGGAGAAATAATATAACATCCTCAAGAAAAGAGGAGAGGTGGGTAACACAGAATTTTATACCTAGCCAAACTATGATTTAAAAAATAAAGTGATATGCAAGAACTCAGGAAATACTGAAACTATAAGAACTCAGAAAATATTCCCATAGGTCCAGCTTAAGTAATCTACTAGAATAAGAAAAACTATGGACAAAAGTATTAATGTTGAGCATTTATTCTATTAACATTGAAGAATGGAAAAAATGTAAGATTAGAGTTACAAGAGTATAAATGTCACAAGCCCTGGCAGTATAGAAATAATGCAACCAACAAAAGATGGAAAGAGCATGAGCAAGGAAGGTGAGAATTCCCAATATCCTCATCATTAATGGCTACAGATCAAAGCACATCACTAAAAGCCCACCAATCATTAATACAGATATAATTACGTATTTAGATGTTAATAGTATGAAAATAATATAATCAAGGAGAAGGCATGGAAAAGAAAAAGGAAATACAGTAACCATTAGTGCTTAAAGTAACAATTTAGGCATGTTTAAAGAAATGGAGAAATAGGGGATTAAGAAATTCATCCTACGTGATGTAATTGTTTTTTAAAAGATTATATTTATTAGAGAGAGAGACAGTGAGCAAGTCAGAGAGAGAGCAAGTGAGCACAAGTAGGGGGAGAGGGAGAAGCAGACTCCCCAGGGAGCAGGGAGCCTGACACATGGCTGGATCCCAGGACCCAGGGATCATGACCTGAGTCAAAGGCAGATGCTTAACTGACTTAGCCACCAGGCACCCTGTGATGTAATGTTCTTATTAAAAAGGTATTCATCAGAACAAAAATATAAATCTCCTGATTATTAGAAAAAAATGAAAAATAGATGCATGGGAGGGGAAAAGGCTACATTTGAAAGGTTTTTTAAACAAGTATAAAAACAAAAAGCAAAACATAAAATAATATGACAGCTAACCCAAATATATTTATCATCATAATAAATATAAATAAATTACCTCAACCATTAAGGAAAAGTGAAACCTAACTCTATATGAAAGACATTCCTGATTCAGAGTGGAAAATAGAAGCATGGGCAAAATTTTACCAAGAAAATACAAATAAACAAAAAGGGAAGGTCACAATCTGGGGTGGGGGGCACAAACTTTTAATACCAGACAAGATGGAATTCAGGCTCCAAATCACTAAATGAGACCAAAAAGTTTACTTTATAAAACAAGAGGGTAAAATTGAAAATTAAAATATACTAGTTATGAATCTGTATCGTATACCAAAGAACTTGGATACACTATTTAAAGGACAGAAACTATTGAAAGAGAGTTTCACTTTTCTTTAGGATATAGGAACTCACAAGAGAAAGTGTCTTCCATCCTAAAAATGATATACAGCTGGATAACCCAAGAACAACAACAACAATTTTCTTGAACCTATAAGAGAGCTGAGTTATAAGGCAACCTCCTAAACTAAATTTTAAGAAGTCACAAGTTCCTCTAAGGAGAGGTGGAACACACCAAACTACTTCTCCTTTGGCAGAGAACAAGAGGAAGATGTGGCTTCCATAAAAGCGGGTAAGAGAACATCTTGCTAATTGTCCTCTGTGTTACCTGTTCTTTGTTGTTTTTTTTCTTCTTTACCTGCTTTCTTTTGGAATAATTGGATATTTTATTAATGTTCATCTACCTTCACTATTGGCTTCTTAGTTTTACTTTTTTTTACTTTTAGTTGTTCCTCTAGGTTTTTGCAATATATATCTTTAACATCACATTTTACCTATATAACTTTGTATCAATTATGTATGTTGTAAGAAATTTATAACGGTATACTTAGAAGAGGGAATGAAGCATGAGAGACTATGGACTATGAGAAACAAACTGAGGGCCTCAGAGGGGAGGGGGGTGGGGGNGCAATATATATCTTTAACATCACATTTTACCTATATAACTTTGAATCAATTATGTATGTTGTAAGAAATTTATAACGGTATACTTAGATTTCTTCCCTTTTATACTATATATAATTGTTGAATTATATTTTAATTCTACATATTTCATAATCCTTACAACACCTTATTACTATTTTGCTTGAGACATTCAATTATCTTTTCATAAATTTTTCTAAAATTACCTGAGAAGAAAGAAAATCTAAATGACCAATTACCATAAAATAAATACAATTGTCAAGTAGCTATTTCTCCATAGTACCAAACTGTGAAGGTTTCAGAAATTAATCCTAAAAGAAAAAGATAAACCTATATTACTTAAATTATTCTGGAGTATTTAGTAAAAAAGACAATTTTCTAAATCCTTTTTGTAAGGTGGCCATGTCATTGATAACAATGTATAAAATAGATTTCACATACACAAAGGAAAACTAGTGGTCAACTAAACTGAAAAAAATCCTAACAAAAAATTAGCAAAAAGAATCCATTCGCATATTTCAAGAATTATACAAGAATATAGCTGGAGTGTTCAAAATCACTAGTCATCAGGGAAATTCAAATCAAAACCACACTAAGATACCACCTTACGCCAGTTAGAATGGCAAAAATTGACAAGGCAAGAAACAACAATTGCTGGAGAGGATGTGGAGAAAGGGGATCCCTCCTACATTGTTGGTGGGAATGCAAGTTGGTACAGCCACTCTGGAAAACAGTGTGGAGGTCCCTTAAAAAGTTAAAAATTGAACTACCCTATGACCCAGCCATTGCACTACTGGGTGTTTACCCCAAAGATACAGACGTAGTAAAGAGAAGGGCCATATGCACCCCAATGTTCATAGCTGCATTGTCCACAATAGCCAAATCATGGAAGGAGCCGAGANATTATAGCAGCATTGTCCACAATAGCTACATCGTGGAAGGAACCGAGATGCCCTTCAACAGATGACTGGATTAA
>NC_048221.1:90364189-90596802 GCF_002007445.2 Ailuropoda melanoleuca | reverse complement strand
TCTAATATGAGATTCTAATATTAGATAATGTTTAACTATTTGGAGAAAGATTTTCAGTACTGGGTAAATCTTATCTATAGGTCTTTGAAAGTTTTGGCTCACATGTTCCCTCTGACATGGTTCTCTAAGGAAGAAAAGTAGGACCCCCCCCCCAAAAAAAAGTAGGACAATATTTAGTTTGTCCTATTTTAACTGAATGATGGATATGTTTCAAATCCAAGATTTCTGTGGTTAAGTTTTTAGACTGACTTTTTCAGCTTGTTTCACAAAGTAGCATTATGACTCACACATATAGGGTTCCAGACAGAGTGCAGAAACAGAAGCCTGATCAAGAGCCCAGCATCAGAGAAATAGAAAATGGTATAAATGAATAACCAAGGTTGACATGGCAGGAGAAATATAGAGGTTCTATATGGGAACCTTCATTGGGAAATTTCTGGGCACATTAAAATATTTTGTGGCTGTCACATGACACCATTTGAATTGACCGTTTGTTGTTATTTTAAGCTTAATTTATCAATTTTAGAACCTTTTCCAGACACATAGAACTGTTTCTATATTTTATCCCATAACTTGCTTAAAGTATTTGGTCTTCTTTGATGTGGACTATATCCAACTTGGAAACTGAACTATGAGTTATATGAGATTTCAATACTACTTTCCTAAGGTAATCCACACCTTTCATCAGCAGTCTTCTGCCTTCTCTCAAATATAAAGACTATATCCAACATTTTAAAAAAGAGGCAACTGTGTTTGTGACATTATATAGTTGTCTGGTATTATTTCTTGCTGTCTCAGAAAGCAAAGGACAATAAGTCTAGGATAATGATAAACAACATTTTTTGAGGGGAAAGGCCAATGCAAGAAAATAAAAATATGTTACTTTTTTTTGTCTGTAAAAAAAAAAGTAACTTTTGGAAACTTCCCCTCTTGTATGTCACATGATTCTGATATGATTGTCAATTAAGGGGCCTCTTCCCTGCCCCAAAAGTTGTATGTACACAAGCAGGGATAATCAGAGCTCTTGTTAGTGATTGAGATGGAAACTAGGAGATGGGGGGTACCTATATCCTTGTATAGGTTGAGAAAAAGCATGTAAAAGGAATAAGATTCATTTTTCTCACTATATGGAGAGCTTGGCTAAAGATAGTCAACAGAGAGGGACACGCAGGGACACAGAAAGGGATACAGAGGTAAATGTAGAGTGACAGGCTGACCCAAGACAACTTTTACCTAAAGAATGGATTATCACAAAATAATTTAAATAATGGGGTACACAATTTCATCAAACTATTTTCAACTATTTTAGAAACCAACTTATTTGCAGAATCCAGCTTTAAAGTAAAATGTTAAATACCACACATCAACAGTCTTTAATCCTCTTTTTGTATACCACATTTATTAAAATTACATGTATGCACCTCCTGTTAGCATTACCTTCTTTTTTTCTTTTTTTAATAGAGGGATGGGGAGGGGAAGAAGGAGAGGGAGAGAGAGAATCTTAAGCAGGCTCCACACCTAGCATTGAGTCCTTCATGGGGCTTGATCTCACAACCTTGAAATCATGACCTGAGCTGAAATCAAGAGTTGGATGCTTAACTGACTGAGCCACGTAGGTGCCCCTAGCATTACCATTCTTATGAAATGGTGTTTGTGCAGTTATTTGAATATTTTAATATATTTTGCCCATATTTTACAAAATTGAGTGGAAAACTAATGAATGTGCTAATATTAATGGGTTTAGATAATTTTAAAGTTTGGAAACAAACCTCTTTTTAAATTGGTTTAAATTTTCAGGACTTCAATTTTCACGTATATATAATTTTATACAACAAAGCTTATAGATTATGCTACCTCAAATCATGGCAATAAATTATGGTTATTTCTAACATTTCTAACAGAAAGCATATATCTGTAATCAGTTTTGTGTGTGTGAATGTACACTTACACAAAAGTTAAATTAGGAAGTGATTATTTTAACAAAAAGGATCTTAACTAAAGAATAATCCACACAATTCCTATAAATGATAGTTATCTGTTATGTACTATAAATATTATATAATACTAATTTATATGTAATCTTTCTGGGAACCATCTATTTATGAAGTTATATAATTAGAACCTCCTAATTAAAATTTTGATATTAAATTGAAGCATTATGATTTTCAAAGTATATTAATAATAATTGGACACAAACATAAAACCTACTCAAATAAACCTATTTCCTTTAGAAACATAGAGCCTTGAGAGGATCTTAGATATCTAATTTAATCCCTTCATTTTCATATTGAGCACACAAATGTCCAGAGAAATTTAGTTGAGAAATCATGACAAAACCAGGAGTAGAACCATGCTTTCCTAGCTAATTTAGAAGTTGAAATATGGATTTCTGTATCTAAATGTTATGTGTTAGCCTGGGTGGCTCATTCAGTTAAGCACCTGCCTTCGGCTCAGGTCATGATCTCCAGGTCCTGGGATCAAGCCCCGAATCAGGCTTCCTACTCAGCAGAGAGTCTGCTTCTCTCTCTCCCTCTCCCTCTGCCCCTCCCCACTGCTCGTTCTCTTTCTCTCTCAAATAAATAAATAAAATCTTTAAAATAAAGTAAATGTTTTGTGTTATTTTGAGCTTGTGAAAATATGACATATTTATATTTAGATTGGGAGCTTCTCCTGAACAAAATCTGTATACTATTTTTTTTCTATTTCAAATATCTAAAATTGACAGTTCTTCCTTCAAATTAAAAAAAAAAATCTCCTAACAGACCATCTCCCTTCACCCTATAGGTAACAACTAAAAACTATGGACAGAATTAAAAGTTCAGCAACCTAAGGGCTCTAAAGAATTGACAAAAGCAGACAGATTTTAGAAGAAAACTAATACTTGGAGGCAATAATATTCAGAAAGTGCATTTTCTCTATTTGAGATTTTACTCTGAGGTCAAACACAGTTGTAGCACAGTGCAAAATGGTTAAAATGCTGAGAGAAAATCTGCTATCTTTTTGTCCAGAGGAACTAAAGGAAGGAGCTACAACAAGCAGAGTTGTGAGAGAGAAAACAGAAAGGAGAGCGCCAGATAAGGCAAATCCAAAAATTTGGGCAAACTCTGCCCAAATCACTGGTTGACCCTAGAACCACACACGTGCTGAGCTGATTGAAGGCAGTGTGAATTGAGATCTGAGCTTCCACTCACCATAGGCAAGGCAGAGGTTTCTGTTTGAATATAACCAAACTAACCACTTGCCAAAACAAAAACATGAAAGCTCATCAGAAGAATATAACCAAATTCAGAGTCTCTACAACATAACTGATATAATGTGTAGTATACAACCCAAAACCATTTGATATATGAAGATCCAGGAAATGTGATCCAATCTCTAGGGAAGAGATAATCAGCAGAGGCCAATTCTAAGATGATCACTATGTTAGAATAATCAGACAAGGATTTTAAAGCACCTATTAAAACTATGCTCAATAATACAAATGAAAATATGCTTGCAATGAATAAAATGATAGGAAAATTAGCAGAGAAACTATTTTTAAAAAGAGCCAACTGGAAATTGTAGAACTAAAAAACGCATATCTGAAATTTTAGAAGTTCATATGATGGGTAAAAGAGCTATATGAAGTTGACAGTGGAAGAACAGTTAATTTGAATTCAGATCAATAAAAATTATTCAGTTGGAACAAGACAGAGGGGAAAAGGGTAGAAATAAAGTATAAAGAACCTCAGGTACCTGTAGTATAATATTAAAATGGTAGTTAGAGTTCCAGAAGGAAAGGAGAGAAAGAGAATGGGCAGAAGAAAATCTGAAGAAATAATGACCAAAAGCTTCCCAAATTTAATGAAAGACAAAAATTTATAATCCAAGCATCTTGGTGAATCTGAAACAAGTTTGAAGAAAACCAAGCCTAGGGATATACTAGTCAAATTGCTTAAAGTAAAATCAAAACACCCCAAAGAGTTTTTGACCATACAAAGTTCTTAATAAATGTTAATTTAAAAAATAAATAATTCTGAAAATATAATTGAACAGAAAATTTTTTTGTCCTGAGATTCCCACCACCCCCGAGTTTCTATTGTACATATTTATGTACAACTTTTGATAAGTTTAGGAAATTTCATTAAATAAGGTGTGCCAATAGAACTATTATAGAAAACTGAGGAAAAGTTTTAGTCATGAGCTTAAAGTAACAATGTACTAAAATATACAAAAGTAAAAAGCTCATCAAAATTATTTTTATTTTACTGTTTTTGGAACCTAGAATTTATTTTTCAGGCTTTTGAACATAGCCAAATTATTTACATTATTTTATTGCATATTTTAATTAAATATATCTATTTTTTTAAGATTTTATTTATTTATTTGTCAGAGAGAAAAAGAACAAGCAGGGGTAGCTGCAGGCAGAGGTAGAAGCAGGCTCCCTGCTGAACAAGGACCCCAATGTGGGACTCAATCCCAGGATCCTGGGATTATGACCTGAGCTGAAGGCAGACTTTTAACTGAGCCACCCAGGCATCCCTTAGTCAAATATATGTAAAAATAGACCCTTTAGCAGTGAAAATTCAACAACCTTATAGATGTATAAGCAATTTTCTATATTTCCTTACTCTAAACAGAAAATAGGTTCACCCTACAGGCATCATCCAGTGCTAAATTAAGTAGGACAAGGTTGGGAAGATCTGAGTTCTAGTACTGGTTCTATCCATGAATATAGCCTTGACTGAGTCACTTAGCCTCATTTGAGTTTCAGTTTCCTCATATATATGATGTGGATTTCACATCTGTTCTAGACTGGTTTGAATTCTGGCTCTCCCACATAAAGTTAACTACTTTATGTTTCCTTATATTTACATATTTCCTTATCTACAAAATGAAGCAATATCCTCTTCATAGGCATATTGAATTAAATGAAATAATGCATATTCTTATGTCAGTGCCCAACAAGTGTTAGCATGTTGTTTTTTAAAATGATCCTGAAATGTGAGGTACAAGTGAAAGTACTAATTAAGTTAATAATAAACACAATTCCTTTTTGCATATTAGAATTTTGAGGCAGGAACATACTAAGGGTATGCTTAAGAAAACAGTAACTATAATGGAAACAAACAATAACAAATTAGATGTTGTTTCATGTATAGGTGACAATTAACAAAAATAAAACTTGATACATTAAAAAATCAGTTAATATTTTATGTTTATTTTTGCTTCAAAGATACTTGGAAGTATTCAAACAACTAGTTGAGTACCTCTACCTGGTAGTTTTTTTTTCTCTACAATCATTTTGTTTTGTTTTTTTTTTTTATAATATAATAATATTTTATAANAGTATTCAAACAACTAGTTGAGTACCTCTACCTGGTAGTTTTTTTTTCTCTACAATCATTTTGTTTTGTTTTGTTTTTTTATTATAATATTATTATGTTAGTCACCATACAGTACATCCCTGGTTTTTGATGTAAAGTTCGATGATTCATTAGTTGCGTATAACACCCAGTGCACCATGCAATACGTGCCCTCCTTACTACCCATCACCAGTCTATCCCATTCCCCACCCCCTCCCCTCTGAATACAATCATTTTGTTATAAATGAAAGTAAGCTATATTTCTTCAACTCCCTAACCCTCAAAAATACGCGTTTTTTTTTCTTTTGAATCACTAATAACACATTCAACACCACAAAAAATGCATTGGTAGAACCAAGTAAAAGGTGTAATTTATTAACATAAATCTTTGAGTCTGTAAGTGTAGTACCACAGACTATAGAAAAATATTGTCAATTGAAATCTAAAGCAGAGGATTTACAGCTTGATGAATTACTTGAACAAGTTTATTAGTAAAAGCCATATCCACAAATGCTGAAAATGTCTAGAGAGCCCAGTACTGTGGTTCTCTTTCTAAGCGNGCCACGAGAGAGGGAACACAAGCAGGGGGAGTGGGAGAGGAAGAAGCAGGCTCACAGCAGAGGAGCCTGACGTGGGGCTCGATCCCATAACGCCGGGATCACGCCCTGAGCCGAAGGCAGACGCTTAACCGCTGTGCCACCCAGGCGCCCCTGTGGTTCTCTTTCTAAGCACACTATTAACAAGTTCTGGAAATGCTATTTCAATAGCTTTAGCAATAATTATAATTTAGAGATGTGGGGTTTTAATTCCCAAGAGTTTAAAGCACTATTGTCCCTATGGCTTAAATTTTCTTTTCTGTGTACTGGGATGTAGAGATAATGATTTGCATGTTTCATATCTTAAAGCTGAAAGATGCACATTTAAATGTATATTTTTTCAGCTAGATGTAATATACTTTACTCAAATATTTCACTTATTTTACTAGATACCTTATTTCCTTTTCTTGGCATTTATTTTAAATATTGCTTGAAAAAATAAAAAAAATTACAATGCCAGGCAGTCAGGCAAGTAATTAGTTGGTGTTTTTACAACTAAATTTTAAAATATTCATAAGTATCTTGTCATGTGAAAATACACCTTATTTTAAAGCTCATTTTCATTGTTCTTCCCTTAACATTTTCTATTTCTTGCATGTCTTTGGGAGATTGCACAACTGAAACTGCACTAAACTAGAAAGAAATATGAGGTTACTAAATAGTGTCAAGGATTGTTTTCTCCATCTGTTTCACTCTGCCTTACAGAGAATACTCCCAAACTATAAATGGAACAGGAGGGGTGCCTAGGTGGCTCAGTTGGTTAAGTGTCTGCTTTCGGCTCAGGTCATGATCCTAGGGTCCTGGGATTGAGCCCATCAGGCTCCCTGCTCAGCAGGGGACCTGCTTCTCCCTCTTCTCTCTCTGCCACTCCCCCTCCTTATGCTCCCTCTTAAATAAATAAAATCAATCTTAAAAAAAAAATAAATGGAACAGGAGCTCTTCAGCACTTAAACAATGTTGTCTATATCTGCATTTAGAATATATTACTAAATCCTTCATACCAAAGAAGGAAATGTTTTCTACTAAACATTTAAAATCTTAATATAAGTCCAATTGTATTAAAAACAAAACAAAAACAAGAAGCCCTATATAACACCATAAACCAATCACAGCAAAAGAATGGATGAATTTACAAATAATGGTGAAGTGCCTGGGTGGCTCAGTCGGTTAACCACCCAACTCTTGATCTTGGCTTAGGTCTCAATCTCAGGGTTATGAGTTCAAGCCCCATGCTGGGTTCCATGAGAATAATGATGACTGTTGAATATATAAAGTAGAAAATAATTACTGTGGAAAGACCATGAGATATGGAGTCAGCCTGAACTGGTCTTAAGACAGGGTATAGCTCAGAATTGAAAAACTGAACCCCCATCTCCTTAGCTCTGAACTGGAAATAATGTCAACTGGGCAGTTGACACAATTAAATGACATGATTGATCATGCATCATAATCCACATCTATTATTTATGTAGTGATTTGTGGACTGAGTTAGCTATAAAGTTTGTACTTTATGCAAGTATTCACAGTTAATATACTGTATTAACAGAAATCTGAACTATGATGTTAGGAAACTTGTGTTATGTAACTGAAACCCATGCATGCCAAAATGTGCAAGACTAGGACTCTTTTTTTTTTTTTCTTACTGGCCTTTATGCTGCTGTCATGTTTAACTTTTATGTTATAAACCCTAAAACATTGTTATTTTTGTATGAGTAATTATTGTGTAAAAGATTTAAATAATTTTTAAAAATCTTATATATTAACCCATGTGTTTATCATTTCCAGTGTTCATCAGTCCCTTGCGTAAACCCATTTTCATTTAATACCATTTTCTGTCTGCTTGAAAGACATCCTTTAATATTTCTTGTAGTGCCAGTGATTCTTTCAGATTTTATGTCTGAAAGCAACTTCATCTCATGTTTGCCTTCAAAAGACATTTTGCTGGGTATAGAATTCTAGATAGGCAGGTTTTTTCCTTTCAGTGCTTTAAAGATGTTTCCCCATTGTCTTCTCTGATTGTTTCTGATGAAAATTCTGTTATATTCATCTTTGTTCCTTTGTTCTTATCTTTTTTTATTGCTTTTATGATTTTATACTGGCTATGATGTATCTCTTGTGCTTGGGAGTTCATTGAATTTCTTTGTGGGTTAATAGTTTCCATAAACTCTGAAAATTGCTAGGTCATTTTTTATTTCAAATATCCTGTATACTGTCCCCCCACTTCCTCCTTCAGAGACTCTAACCAACCATACACTAGGCTACTTAAAGTTGTTGTACAACTCGCTGTTCATTAAATTTTTTTCATTTTGAATAATTCCTATTGATATGTCAAGTTCACTAATTACTAATCTTCTGCAATGTGTAAATTGCCATTAATCCTATATAGTGTATTTTCACCTCAGACACTGTAGCTTTTATCTCTAAAAGTTTGAATTCAGTCTTTTTAATATCCTCCATGTTTCTATGTAACTTTTTGAATACATGTACTAACTGTAGCTATTTTAATATAGCTAATCTGTTAATTTTAACATTTACATCAGGTACAGGTTTGTTTCAATGGATTCTTATTATAGTTTGTGTTTTTGGTTCTTTGCATGCCTTTATCTTTAATTAGACGGCAGTCATTGTTCTCACAGGTGCTGGGCATTTTTGTTTTTCTAGAAGCATTTTTACGCTTTGTTCTAGCATGCTGTTGTTATGTGGAAATGGTTTGATCCTTTTTGACCTTGCTATTATGATTTGTTCGGTGGGTCCAGAGCAGTGCAACCTAGGGCAAATCATTCCTCATTACTCGGGCAAGTTACTATCCAGTGACCTTGGTTGGTGAAAACTGGCATTGTTACTAGATGCTGTGAGCACTGGACAATGTTTGCTCCCTCTAATCCCTTTGGATGTCTCTTTTTCCAGCCTCCATTTCCTCACATATATGTCCTAATCAGTACTGCATTTAATTCTCAAGGGGGATATTGGCAGATCTCTGGACTTCAGTCTTCTCTTCTCACAGGTACTCCATCCTGTGAACTCTAGCTATCTTAGTCTCCCTAGACTCTCAGCTCCATTTTCTTGCTTATGATGTCTACTGGGCTCTTTTTCAATTCTTCCTTGCATCATGGTCTGGAAAATCCCTCAAGGAAGTAAGCTGGGAAAATCGTAGGGCTCCATTTGTTTCCTCATTCTCAGGTCTTGAAATCCACTTTTCCATGTAGTTTATTTGGTTCTTTCAGCAAGAAGGGTACATGCAGTCCTCATTATTCCATTTTGGCTGGAAACAGAAGTTAGAGCTGTCTTTTAAGAAACCACCACTTCTTGAGTTTTTGTGTAATATCAGAAAAGAATATCTATAGTTATCTGAAAACACTAAGTACTTCTCCTTTTCCCAACTACAATCTGTGTAAGCTTGGATTTAACAATAACATATCATAACAAATTAAATGCAGAATACCACTCTTCTATACAGTGTGAATCTAACCTGAAACCTTGATTTTATTACTTGGATCAGAGTTTTACTAGCAGCTAGAGGTATGCCATTTCATCTTAGACTAGGCAATTAAGGTTTCCCTAATAGATTTAAAACCAGAACACCCAGAAGTTACTAAAATAGTGAAGTAAAATGAAGACATTTCAAATAGCTACACATTTTATGTATTTCTCTACTCTTTTGTTTAATGGTTGAATGAAAAAGGAGGTCTCTATGTGGATTCATATTATCAGTACACACCCAGCTGCCCATGTACACATAAAATTTAGGCGTCATCTGTAACAGCAACTGGGACTGTAAAAAAATTCTCTTGAGCTATACAGTTAAGCTATAGAATTCTAGTGATTTTTTTTGGCACACTTGCCTGAAATGTAACAATTCTTTCCTGCACATATAATTTCCACAGATTAGTGTTTTTTATGAATAGTTTCCAAGAATGACAGTATGCTGAATAGTTAAGATCACAGTATTTGAAATTAAACTGCTTGGGTTCAAACTCTAGCTCCAATTACTTTCTAATTGTGTGACCTTGAGAATGTCACTTAATATGTTTACTTCAGCTTCTTTTCTTGTAAAATGGTGATAAAAGTGTTATTTACATAGTTGTTTTGAGAAGCAAATTAGTTAATGGTAATTTTTTAAAATCATGCATGGTACATAAAACATTTAGCAACTTATAGAAGTTTAGCAATTACAGTTTCTTTTCAACCCTGTTGGCTATTATCCAATGAACCTTAAAAGCACAAATATCTGAGATCTACCCCTAGATGTACTCATTTATGAAGTCTAAGAAGGCACAACACAAATTTGTTGTTTTGTTTTTGAGTCTCACAAGTAATTTTGATCATCACATTCTGGCAAGAATTGAAGATCATGGTTATTTAGATAAACTGTCACTTAATACTAATCAGTATTAGGTTAAATTTAAATTGTTCCTAGAAACATTTTCTAATCCTGAATAGCTCAGGGAATCAGAGTCAAATTGCTTTAAGTAGGGGGAGGCAGAACTCTGCCATTAGAATGTATCTAAATTCATAAAATATTTAATAAGTAACTACTGAATATCAGTATTGGGTAGACAGAGATGAGTAAGGTGCCTCTGTTCTGAGGAATGTAAAAGTTAGTGATAATGGAGTATGATAAAGCATTGTTTCCCAAGGTGTGGTACATGGCTGCATACAACTGACTCTGTGTAATAAGCAACCCAAGTTTTCCCGGGATCAGGGTTGCCTGTCTGTAGCAAGAAAGAGTACTGATAGATGGGCTCTATTCTGCAGTAGACTTTCCTGCAATCATGGCATTATTAAGGTCAGTTTTTCTACAGCCATCCTGAGATGCATAAATGGCAGCTGGGCTTGAGCTGGAACANGGCATTATTAAGGTCAGTTTTTCTACAGCCATCCTGAGATGCATAAATGGCAGCTGGGCTTGAGCTGGAACAGAGCTGCCAGGCCTACCAACTGCTCCTTCTCTATGTAGAAACAGATTTCCTAGAGATTGGATAGCGCCAACATACAGAAACTATCCACACAGCCCTCTGTGTGTTCACTGAAGGGCCACTAACCCCTACTGTTTCCAATAATACCTAAAGGAAGAAGAATGTGTTACAGAATGCAGTTATCCACTGCATATATGAAAATACAATTTTCAGAGTGATATATCTCTATATAGCCATACCTTAAAATACATTTAATTATTTTGATATTATCATAGCTGTAAGACACCGGAACAGTGGTGAATGCACTAATAAGTATTTCACATCTATACCTTTCATCAGGTCTCCCAAAGTCATTTACGACAAATAAAGCATCCTTACTGCCCTTATGACCTCTGCTTAGATTTTCTGGCTTAGTGAATTCTAAACAGATGAAAAGAAAAAAAAATAGAGTAATAGAGATGATCAAGTTAGTAAAGTCAGAAAATTAATTAAGGGAAAATTAAATAGTTACAGGAAAACTAAAAGAGAAAGATTTTTTTTATATCCTGGAATGAATTCTTTAATACGAGAAACAATGAGCATTATTATTAAACACTCCTTAACATACTCTGAGTTACTATTTTTTTTATACTATGAAATAATTAATGCTCCTACAAAGAAGTTATTTTATATACTAATTAATACTGAGAAGAAAATGGTACAATTGTCTAGGTATTCATTAGAATGAAAGCAATCATTCTAATCCCAGCACAGCTTTAACTTGCCTTGTGACTTTCAGAATAACAGTATTCATTTCTCACCCATACAATAAAGAAGTTGGACCAGATGATATCTAAAGGTTCTGACAGTTCTAAATATTAATAATACTATATTACTTATATAGCCAGTCTTTCTTTTTTCTAAACTTAAATCAGCGTTTTCCCTAAAAATAGTGGAAAGTTTCTAAAATACATCATGTTTTAGAAAACTAAAGTTTTCTAAGATCTATTTCAGACTAGGAACTGAAAATAGTGATTTCCTTACAAATAAATTGAAGTCCTTTATTTCCCACCAACCATGTTCTTAAGAATATGAAGTATTTTTAAAATTCAGAAATGTATAAAAAACTTAGAAACAGTTATTGAATTGAAAGTAAAACTATAAAAAAATAGTCTTATTTACTTAGTGAGTTGAAGCTTTGTATTAGGAAGTTATTACAATAAAAAATTAGATTACCTATTTTTGGAGGATCAACAATATTTAAAAATACAACTACTTTACTCTGTATAATTCTACAACATAATCGTTAATTCTCCTGAATTGCCAAAACTTATATGCAATTATTTTCACATACCTCTCCAATGAAAGGTTTCATTGACCATTGCAAACATTGAGTTATTAAATAAAATAAAGTCCATAAAAAAAAAAGAAGTCCATGCTTTATAAGTCAGCATTAAATTTCTCACAGAGAAATCAAGAAAAAATATTTCCTATCATAGATAGCTATTAACTGTCTTTGTTACGTCTTACAACTAATATTTCGTAAGTGGGAGCTGCCTTTACAGATGATGCTTGTGCTTTGGCCATTCTTCGAACCAATGCTTCTTGTCTTTTTCTTTGAATTTCTTCAGGAGAATACTTTTTATTTTTCTCTTCTTCCTCTAAAAATTAAACAAAATATAGATATTACTTTTATAGACTATAAAGTCATACTGAATATGAATTTTAATTTTTACTTTTTTATTACCCAGACTTGTCATATTGGTATAACTATTAAATCACACTGAACTACTAAATATGATATTCCACGTACAGATATAGAGCTCTAGGCCAAAAGAAAATCAAGCACTGATCAATCTGTTCTTATTTTATATACCTTTTCACAGTGTGATAGTTATTTGATTAAAACTGTATATTTTAACTTCCTAGCATATAATTCTAGTGAATAAGGACATCTAACGTATATAATCGACAAATGAGTATTTTTTAAAACCTGGGATTTTAAATGTTATATAAACTTTAATAGAAAAGTAGTTGAAATATAATGAATTAAATACAAACATCTCAAATGTATTTTTACTATAAGCTATAAATATTCACACCAACCTCTTTCCTCTATAGAGCTCCAAGATTTTCATTCTAGCCATTGAGGAAAAATGTTTTAAAGTGTTCTAGTGAAATCTATCATGACAATAAACATATAATTCACTGTCAAATGTTTTTATTTGGAGAATACGTTTTATATAAACATTAGAAAATTATTTCAAAAAGAAGAATATCTGAATAAAATCTTCAATTTGAATGTCTTTTTAAGAATACAGAAATGTGAATCATTCTGACATATTCCAATGCAGCATATTTTAGTGTATACTTCAGGGAAATATACTATAAAATAAACAATGTGTTTTAAATTAATGAAAATAATTAAGTCTGATTTTAATAATACATCCAATTCTATCTCTGCAAAATACTGAGTTCTAATAAAATGAATTTAATTCCACAGTATAGTCATTTGGAGCTAAAATATTAGATTATATAATGCTAATAAAAATCAAACTTCAAAATTAGCAAATGTATTTTCTCATTTAAAGGATGTTTTAAAATTAAGACTATCACCTTAAATCATATTTTACATGCCCCTGTATTGGTAAAACTGTTTATGTTGTAAAATCTGCCTCTCATAGAATAAGAATCTGTAGTACTACTGGCAGAAAAGTATTATTTACACTACCATCTAGACAAAGGTTCAGACTTTGTTATAAGACATTTCCCTTGTTAACTAAGGGAGATTATTTGTCCAAAATAAATTATCTGTCTCCCCTTCCTTTCTTGGTATAATTGGAAATGGGAGAGGGTGTTCAGGTTAAGAGATAAATATTTCAGTTAAACTCCCCAGATTACTCTGATGCCTTATTTATTTCCTAAACTAATTATCTCACAGGTTTGTAGCTATTTTTCCTTACAGAAAGACGCTACAAGATACTTTATAATTAGCTTGACTAATTGTCTTAATATTTAGTCTCAAAGCTGAGAAACATAAACTCAGAATACACACACACAGAGTTGCATTGAATTGACCATAAGTTTGGAAGGAAAACAGGTTAGTAATCCATGACAACAGAAAAGAACATAGCTCCCTAAAACTGGTTTTACAATTGGATTGGTGATATTCTTGGAAAATAATTTCAAATGATGTAAATAAGGTCACACCATGAAATTCTGATTTAGAAAGAGTCATCCATTTCTCCCATCAGCCCTTCCTTTAATTCAGTCTTCAATAAAAAACACGGCAAAGTCTCAAACTATTGCAAGGTACAAAGCAAGAGTGGCTCTCCTTAATCTTTATTCTCTTAAAGGAGAGGTCAGCAAAAAAGAAAAAAAAAATCTGTAAAGCGCCAGAAAGTAAACACATTAACCTTTGAAGGCCATATGGTTTCTTGGTGCAACTGCTCACCTCTGTTATTGTAGCATGAAAACAAGCAGACATGGACAATAAAATGATGTGACTGTGTTCAAATAAAACTTTGTTTAGGGACAATGAAATCTGAATTCCATATAAGTTTCAAAGGTCATGAAATATTACTCTTCTCCAGATTTTTTTCAACTACTTAAAATGTGAAAACCATCTTAGCATGCTGGCCGTACAAAAACAGGGTATGGGCTGGATTTGAATAGGCCACGGTTTGCCAAACCCTGCCTCAGAGCAATGAGGCAGTTAAATGGATTTTGTTTCAGAGATATTCCCTGGAGAGCAGCTTGATACTGTAACAAAGTAAAAGAAAGTAGAAACAATAGAAAATACCAAGAAGATTAATGTTAATTAGAAGATTAGGTACTATCAGTAAACTTAGAAAAACTGGTAAGATAAACTGAAAGAGAGATTATCCACCCATAAATAAATGCAGATGGTAGTAGTTTTGGGAAAACGCAAATATTACAGAGATGTAGTATTTAATATAGTTATAACTATATGTAACTAAATTCATGTTGAGAGTGTGGTTCAATTAATTACACTTATTTAAACACAAATTTAAATATTTAAAATTATTATAGATTGACCACAATTTTTAAAGTTTCAAAATATCTAGGCTATAAGGTAGGGAAATATTCATTGTCAATATTGATAAGAATATAAATTGATGTGACTTTTGGGGAAGATTTGGTGATATTCATCAAATTCAAAACATTCTCTTACATCAATTTTTCAATAATTAACATATATGATCACACGAGAACAGAGAAATTTATGTAGAAGTATATTCACTGGAGGATTGTTTGTAATGCAAAACATGCAACCAAACTGAACTTTCCATCAATAGAGAAACATTTAAATAAATCATGGTACATCCGTATAATGACATACTATGCAGTCATTAAAAGGACTGAAGCAAAACTATATGAATAATAGGAAAAGATAGCTATATTAAATGAAGGCAAAACCAAGTTGCCGAATAGAGGGCATACAGTATATAATTCCACCTGATTAAATAAATGTGTAGGTACACACATGATACATACAANTTTAAATAAATCATGGTACATCCGTATAATGACATACTATGCAGTCATTAAAAGGACTGAAGCAAAACTATACGAATAATAGGAAAAGATAGCTATATTAAATGAAGGCAAAACCAAGTTGCCGAATAGAGGGTATACAGTATATAATTCCACCTGATTAAATAAATGTGTAGGTACACACATGATACATACAAACAAACATGCATGCTTTTATATGCAAAGAAAATACTACATGATGTATTTCAAACTGTTAACTGTGGTTTCCCTGAGGAATAGCTGTGAGAAAGAGAAATAGAGAATTTAATTTTTCACTTCAAATTAATCTATTCTGTTTTCTTTCTTTCTTTTTAAACAACTAGCATATTACTGTTACAAGTTAAAAAAAAAAAAGGTGGGATCACTTAAATAGGGAAGCTGTGGCAGTAATGCCAACAAAATCATCATCTAAAATCAAACAGAAAACAATGAGCTAATGTTAAAAGAAGCTAGAAACTCCCTCACCTTATTAGCATTGATCTACATAATAGATAAGAACCCTAACGTTAGCCCCAAGTGAGGAAGACTGATTAAGAAAATCAATAATTACAAGCTAGCATAGTAAATGCTGTAACAGAAGTTAACACTGGATATTGGAGAAACCCAGAGAAAGTGAAGCTAAATTATCTGGGGATAGAAACACTGTGTTTTAAAGGACAAATGGAAAATGGCTAGGCAGATCTGGTATATGCATGTGGGGGCACTATGTTTCTGGGTGAAGGAAACAGCATCTGTAAGAACATGAGGCTGTGAGAAAGAACTGAGCATTAAGAAGTACAAGTAGTTACGCCAGACACAGTCCCTTTTAAAAAACATTACAGTATCAATGNATCTGTAAGAACATGAGGCTGTGAGAAAGAACTGAGCATTAAGAAGTACAAGTAGTTACGCCAGACACAGTCCCTTTTAAAAAACATTACAGTCACAGATTTTCACATTATATTGCATGATATTCACTCAAATACTTACTAAACATCTTCTAAGTGGCAGATGCTGTGGTAGGCCTACGTATTCACAGATAGGACAGACAATAATACTTGCTTGCAAATTATGATAAACCAAATGAAGGAAATAATGGAAAATAACAAAGAAAAGACCTATTTAGATTGTTCAAGGAAGGTCTCTATAAGGAAGTCACACTTAAATTGAGACCTAAGAATAAAAAAGCACCAATCAAAAGATGGGAATGGGGGGGGTGTCAAATGCTGGGAAGTAGTAATTTTAGTTGGGAATAACACAGTCAGAGCTCCTCAACTAGGAAAGAAAACTATTCTGTTTGAGGAACCGAAAGATAGCTAGTGTAGTTGAAGCTTAGGAGGTGAGGTAAAAAAGCAGGCAGACAGAAAAGGAGTGATAACCCAGGGCCTTGTAGATCAGCCTAGAGTTGGAATTTTCTTTGAAAAATGATGGGCCATCACTGAAGGTTGTGGCTAAGCACAGGAATGCCATGTTTGCCTATTTGTTTTTAAAAGATTATTCTGTTTGGAGACTAGAATTGAAAAGGGACTGATAAAAGAACTACAATCTAGTTAAAAAATGTTGGCTTGGATAAGAGTGGTAGCAGTTAAGAGAGAAAAATGGACAATTTTGAGATGTACTTTTTTGAAGTAGAAACAATGGAACTTGATAGAATTGTGGGAAAGGAATCAGAAGAATCCAAAACGACAAGTTGTACTAAGTAAATACAGTTCTAACCATCACAACTAACATTTCTATATCAGATATTATAGTAGCAAATGTGTCTAATTAGAATGCTCTGAATTCTCAAATATCGTTCACCTCAATGTTCTGCAAAACATAGGAGTAAGATTATTCGAGTTTTAAAACAACGAGGTATTTCATAAACACAATCTCATAGCAATATATCTACCAAAAAGTATAATTTTCTAGGAAATAATTCAGAAAACATTCAACAAATATTTATTGAGTACCTACCATATGCTAGTCATTGTATTAAAATATAAGAAAGACTCTAATGCCGTCCTCTGAAAACATAATCACCCACCCTTTGTATATTAGAGCTTAATTATTTCTAAGAGTCACTTTAAGAATTCTAGTTAAGCATCATGATTTTTAAAATTTTGTTACACAAATTCAATATAACAAAGAACTAGTTAGCTACTGTCCAGGTGATAATTTTCGAAGAAAACTATTTTATACATACCTTTTGGAGGTTGTTTCAAAGATTCAGAACGTTTTGCCAAAGACTGCTGTTGAACAGTCTTCCCACAAAATGGGTTGACAGTTTTATTTTTCTCCAAACCCTGTGTAATTTTGGTATCGGAAACTCTTGCTGGTATACAATTTTGATTAAGCTGGGAAAGAATTTGAGAATTTTTCATCTTTGTAAATGTATACTTAGGAAATCGAACTGGTCTGTTAAGGTCACTCTTAGGTCCATCTGTTGTGCTCCTATGGGATAGATGCTGAGTACTTAATTTCTTCTTGTCAGTAGCAGTTTCTGTATTCCTATGATCTGACCTCACATTCAAACTTGAATTTCCTATAAGAACTGATTCAGTACTAGTCACTTGTATTGGAACATCAGTGTTATTACAGGCATAATGTAGATTATCGATCTGATCATTTGAGTTCTTAGAGTATATTGTTAAATTAGTTGTAGCACCTAAAAAGCTTGGAGAATTTCCACAAATTTCTTTTTCCATCTTTACTGGTTTATTTAATTGTGAGCTATTTGTGAAAGATGTATACCCTGAAATGCTGCTCAGATTCAAATGCTTCGATTGCACCAACTGACTTTCTTGTTTAGATGTAGTAAACATAGTTTTGGCTCCATGTTTGGAACTATTATTGATATCAAGTTTACTTTCTGATATCTTGCTGTCCTTTCTAATGTCTTGTTGCTGAGTTAGTCTTTCAATATCATCACATGCTTGGTATAATAAATCATCATCTACATCATCTGCTTCCCAGGTATCCTCTAATTGATGACATGCTTTAACAATTTCATTGGCAAATGATGGATCATTCCAGTCATCAAAGAAAGAACCTAACTTTGATGCATTAGTCTGATTTGGATTAGAAACACTGGTTTCATTGCCCAAAGTTGCAGAGCCAAAAGGATCTATATTAGCAGGTGCTTTAAAAGACTGATTATAAATGGACTTATTTTTTTGTTCATTAGAATATCCTGTGTTCAAAGCTGACTTTTCAGAAATATTTACATCAGAAGTAAATTTAGTGTGCATATCTTCTTTTACTTTTGTCAGATTAGACGCAACTGCACAGTCTTGAATTTCGTCTTGAACAACAGTTTTACTGAAAGATTTCTCAAATTTCATTTTATTTCCAGTGGATGGTAATTTGCTTGGTTTATCGTTTGGATTTAGTGAAAACCCATATTTTCCAGAATCTATTGATTCCTTGTTACGTGTCTTTGAAGGGAGATCCTGTAAAATTTTTGAATCTCTTAACCTGGTATCTAGACTTGTATTCATTCTTGACTTATTTTTATCATTCTTATTGTTGAAGTTATAAATTCCCTTTTGATCAGCAATCTGGGCTGTTTTAGGAGCAGGGAAAGGTTCACACATGTTGACATTTTGCATAACAAAAGGTTCATTACTTAGTAAGTTTTCCCAATCATCCTCAAAATCACTGGTAGTAAATGCATCAAGGTATTTATGAAAAGCTTCTGGCTTCTCAGTATAAGAAGTCACACATGATTTTGTCATTCCAGGAGTGTCTACTTGACAAAAAAGTGATCTTGGGGTTTTATCTGGCAGTTTTTCAGGGACCAGACTTTCATTCATAATTATTTTCTCCTCTTTTAAAGCGCTTTTCTTTTCAAAGGTGGTATTACTCATGTTTAAAAAAGCATCTGACAAATCTTGGCTGAACTGTCCACTACATTTCTGAGTAGAACCATCAAAAATGGCATTAAAGGCTGCTTCAGCATTTTGGTCAAATAGCTTCTGAATGCTATTTTGATCATTTACCACAGACATTCTGGTGTTTTCTTTCATTGGCTTCTTTATTATAGAATTATCTATTTCAGGAACTATATCATGTAATAACTGCATCTGTACATTATCTTTATAATTGCTTAAAGTCTCTGCTTCTGAAATTGTCTGGATAAAATCATGATTTCTTTTGTTTTGCTCTTGAATCACATCTAGCTCTTCCATATTTTTATCAAATTGCTTAGCCAATTTCATAAGTTCTTCCTCTTGATTTTGTGTTTTTAACCTATTGAAAAAATTTTAGAAATTGTAACTAGGAAAAGTTCTAAGAGTCATTATAAATATTCAACTGTTACTTAGCTTTTTAAATATATTAAAACTGAAAATGTTAACACAAGTATTTTAAGTCTAAAATTTTACATGCCAAAACTAAAAAATATAATTTATAGCCATTTTGATACATTTACAAAACCAAAACAGTATTATTAAAAATATTTACTCCACTGAATGTCAGGAAAGCTGAAAAGTTTGAACTTACTTTGTGCAGCTGATTTTTGCTCTTGATTTTCCTTTTGCTACACTGGGAGTACAAGGAATAGCAGTTGCACCAATCCACACGCCTAGCATGGAGTTTGTTGTTGGTTTTTCATCCTTTGGCAGAAGGGAAAAAAAAAGGGATTTACAGACCCCCCCCTCAAAAGAAAAGAAAACTTTAACTATACTGAATTATTTTCCTAAAACAATAAATTCTGGTAAGGTGGTAGTTACTAAACATATTCCAGAACCATGAGAAACTGGAGAATGGCAATAACAAGCTATAAGAAGTTACCCATTTATGTTTCAGGAAATGGAAACATTCAGAATTGGTAATTTCTTATTTTCTAAAAAATTAAGTTTTAAGAATTTAATTAACAAATGCATATTCAACAGTAAAAGCACTTTTTTTTTTCCCAAGAAAAAACTGACTGACTTGGGGAGATACATATGGAATTCTTTCTGTGTCACCCAATTCTCCAAATTTTCCCTATCCTCATTATAATCTTTATCTAAAGTTGGACAATCCACGTTGACCTAAATTGAGAACACTTAAAATTAAACTCAGGACGAGCCAAGAGCAAGGTTAGAACTCTTGCTAAGAATAAGGCAGGGAGGGATAAGAACAAAAATAAGTAGAAAAAGCAGCAAAAGAAGTTTAAGCACTATAGTAGGAAAAGAAGGGCCATTTTAATCCTGGATGTTCTTGCTACTCCTTTCAGTCAGTTGATCATGCAAAAAAATTAGAAAATGAGTTTATTCATTAGTTACAAACCAACAAATCAAATGGTTTAACCATTTTCTACTCTATTTTTGTACTTAGAATGAACATAGTACTTAGAATGAACATAAATATCATTCAATCTAAAAATAATCTTATCACTAGGTTACAGGATACTTGAAAGCATGGACTGATCTTATCATCAGCATCCAGCAAAATGACAGGCATGGAGAAGTTATCAGTTTATATTTATTTATTAGGTTTAGGTGAAAATATCCCTACAACTTGGTACTTTAAAATCCTCAATCAACAAGCAGTTTTCTTAGATGTCCAGCTGAACCTAGATTTTAGCTTCACAAAATACTCCAGTAATCAGTAATTTTACTTTCAGACTCAATATATATTTTCATTTTTGTTTCAACAACAACCTTGAATTTAGGGAAAATATTCTTAATGATTTAATTATGGATCCTTTGTCCATTTACCAAGTATTTTTAAATTCATTCACTTTTTAGAGAATAAAGGTATGACAACTTTATATGTCCAATTTTATATATACAGGGGCCCTATGTATGTTTTTATACTATTTGTGTTATATTTTAAAAATGTCTTTAACAATAATTGCATATTTATTGATTTCCAACTACAATCCAGGTGCTATATAAGGTATCTGAACGCATTACTTCATTTAATCCTAAGAGTATTCTGTGTAGTGTTGTATAAAAATGGTGAAAAAATATACATCCTCAAACAACACTATATGAAAAGTATCCCTCAAGAAACTGAAATGATTGTCCAGGGAAAACGAAAGTGCATATTAAAAAAAAAAAATACCATCTCTGAAAATATCAAGGTGACCTGAATAACTACTTGAGGGGGTAACTCACCTAAAAATAAAAAACATGTACATGTCATTCTGAGAACATGACAATCTTATACTACCAAAGATTTACATGCTTTAAAAGTGCTTAGTTGAAAAGAGTAACATTTAAAAGCAACTAATTTCACTGTATTTTTTTCTTATATACAAGTTACCACCTGCATATTGTTACCATTTCTTGTGAGCTATTATTTCCAGCCCACTTAGGTGAAGGGTCCAGTAATTTAATCAACTATCTTTTTATCACTATTTAAGCTGGCCAGTCCAAACACATTTTATTATGCTTCTTTCATGTGAAACCCACAATTAATGAAGATCTATTGTTAACTTATGAAGTAAATAGTATTATGGCATAAAAGCTAGTTAACTAATGAACCGTATGTAAAATGAATTTCTATGACATGCCAAACATGGAATGTAGAGCTAGTAGTAACAGAGTTGTTTTGACTGTGCTAATTGTAATTTTGGATATTTTGTAGCCACTAAGAAAAACTTTATTTCCTGTCTCCTCCACCTGGATGATGGTAATTCCTTATAACCACAGTTTGGGTCAATGCCATCTATTGTTTATGGTGAACATATAGTCACTATCCAAGTGTATGTCAAGGAAAAAATCCCTTATTTCCTACAGAGAAGACATTGAGCAAAAATTAGATGTTTTCTGAATTTAAATATTGTTAAGTAAGAAAAAAAGAGAGGACAGTAAAGAGGTTCAGAATACAGGCTGCCTTAAACTTGTATTTCTATTTCATTCAAGCAGTACAGGAACTGAAATAAAGAAAAGGAAACTTTTGAAAATGGTTCTATGACAGCAAATTATTTAACTAGCATAATGAACTTTAAAATAATCTTACATTTATAGTGCTCTATGTTTACAAAGAATTTTTATTTAATTTAATCCTCGTGATAGTCCAATGGAGAGAGCAAGACAAGTAATTCTAGTTTATGGTCGAATGAACTAAAGTTCTGAGAGCTTAAGTGACTTGCTTATGGTCACCCAGTATAGGAGGTAGACTGAGAGCTAAATTCAAATCCAGGGTTCTTTCCACTTTTTTGAGTGTTTCTCAATGATCGTATTAGTCTATGAGTATTAAGAAGAGCAATTTCAATGGGGAAAAGTGTGCTATACACAGTAAACAAATACCAATCACAAAAAACTTTAAAAAGTTTAAATTTTTATTGTCTGATTCTATTATTGTAGTAACTTTAAAAATAATGCCATATATTGTTAAACAATATTAAAAACAAAATAAATACAAAGCTCTAGTCAAAAATCATTACTCTAAAAAAATTAAAATATAAGATATAAGGTTAGGAAAATATATATTGCCAATTATACATTATGTTCCTTTTTTCAAAACATACATTTCAGTAGTACAAAAGGTAAAAGTAACCTCTGGTGCTCTATTTTCAGAAAAGAGAATTGTAAAAGACAAAACATTTTTCATACATGGGCCTAGTGGCATAGTTTTCAGTTTTAAGATAAACTATAAAACTAGTGATATTTACCTGAGGAGCAATGCGATTAACAATATGTGAGATTTCATCACTATCTGTGGTGTAAATCTGTTTTTTTCTTCCTTTACCTAAAGAACAAAGACATTTCTATAAATGGTAAACAACGTAATTAAAAAACTTAATTTTTAAAAATAGCAGTCACTTCTTAGGAAACAATTTTAATTAGCATGGCTTAGATCACACGCCTACCCTAACAATCACTTAAGATTCTCAAAAAACATGTTGTGTAGAAGTTCGATTACCCCACCGAAATTCTATAGTTAAATCTATAGTTAAATCCTAATCATTTACCAAATATCTACCCAGATAGAAATATTAATAGTAAATTACCTAACTGTTTTGTCATTGGAGAATTTTGATCCCAAAAGATATCATTCTGTCCATCTGGATCATTAGGAGAACTGAAGGCAGATGACAAGAAATCCATTTTCAGTACTCTCTTTGGTGTTTCATATCTTTCTACATAAAATAAGATTAAAAAACAATTGTTGCATTTTACTTTACTTCACTTCCTAATACCCCAATGTCACATATCCTTTAGATTACTTTTTATAGTCCAATTATAAAATTTTCTCCCAGAGATATTACTTTAATAACTGAAATGTTTCACATAAAAATCCTTGTAATACTTAACAAATTTGACACTGTAAATATCAAGTATTTTAAGATAACCCAGTAGCTCTATGACTGTATAATACTGTATAATCTAGTCACTCCATCATTACCACTGGAACTTGGAGGCTTTGGGAACCACCTTAATTTATACATACATTTCGAAAATCAAAAAGCTCCCAGCAGAAACTTCAGTAAGAGTCTGTTTAGCCCCTTTTCATCAACTCTATCCAACTTACACTAATTACTTCAAAAACTTTTAGGGACCCATTTCCTGTTAAGTTTTGTCCAGTATCGCTTTTAAATTTCTACAAACATTTGTTTTTGTTCATTCCAGAATTGCTTTATGGGAGTAAACTAAAGACAAGTAAGGTAACAAAAGTCGTTATTTAAAGAACACACTTTAAGAAAGAGCTTTTGTGTGAATTTCAGTTCCTACCAGGATTTACTAGAAATCTTTAAAAAAAGAGAACACCAAAAACTGACCAGAATGAAATATTCAGGGCCCCTTAGTTTCCTACTTTGAGGGACATCATACACAGGAACATCCGGTTTATTCGTAATGAAGTGAGAAATCCCCCAAACTCTGAGGATGATAGAGATAGCTATAGCTTTTTATACGATCCCTTCACTAAAGCTAGTAAGGGCAAAAAGTTTGGCGGGGGGGTGGGAATGGAGGAGCCCGGGGAACAATTCCCCTGGGAATAAGGAGAAGGCAACAAGTCTATCAGATAGTTTTCTTTGCTCTGCCACTGCTGCTGACTGGAGCAGTCTAGAAATAACTGCCCTCCTTCCCTCAAACAGGTATATCACAGGGCCTATTCCTACAGCAAGGGCAACAAGTGGGTGGTCAGACAACGTGGCAGAGCTCAAATTCGTAGACTAAAACCATGGGGGTAGTGGCATCGTGTTCCTTTCGGACTCACGAGGGGAGAAGCCCAGAGAAAGAAAACACTTCGGACTCCACCCCCACCCGCACCCTAAGATTCCCCATTGCAAGCGGGGCTGTGGGGCTGCAGCGCTTAAGCCCGGAGAGGCCGCGTTGCCGACGTCTCACCCTCGGGGTTACTTTTACTGCACGAAGCGGCTGCTGGAGGCTGCTCTTGTTGCAGCACGGACCGGGGAGACGTGTCTCCGGCCCTGCGGGGCCCTGAGCCGCGGGCCGACCTCAGCCGCCTCTTCCCTGGCTCGACCATCGAGCTGCATTCCTCAGCCGCCGGAGCTTTGCGCGGCGTGTTCTTCAGGCCAGGGCTGTCCCCATGTTTCCTTCGCCGACTCATTGCCTCCAGCCCCCCTCCACCAGCCCCTTCTCCTTTCACATTTTGCAACGGGAGGAGTAAGGCAATGGAACTACAAGCAGGACTCGGCGCCAACGGCCGCCGCCATTTTGGCCGATGGGGCGCTTGAAAGAGGCAGCTATTGATTGGCTGCGTCTGGACTAGGGGCGGAGCGGTCAGGGCGCCACCGGAGCGCGCTTCCGCAGCCCGCGTCCAAGTTCGCCGGGCTCTGCTCAGACTCATCCGGATTGGAAGCGATAAGGGGGCTAGTGAGCTGGTGACAGTAGTTGAGTAAGAGTATGTGAGGTGGAAAGCAAATTGAATCCACTGGCATCTTTTTACTGAATTTACAGCTGGAGTTACACACTACTCGGATTTAGATAATTGTGGGTTTTAGTATTTTAAAGAAGAAATGAACGGTATAGATTAGGAAAGAAAAATTTAACTGTTTTTTCATAGATGATGTTGCATGAAAGTTAAAGCCATAATGTGATACTCTTCAACACCCATCAGAAGGGCTAAAATTAAGAATGGCAATAGGGGTATCAAGAGAACCAGAGATGAGACCACAGCCTCAGCCAATACCTTGTTTGCAGCCTGTGAGGGACCCAGAGCCTGAAGACCCAAGCAATGGGAATTGTCACATACTGCTGGTGAGAGTAACTTGGTACAACAATTTTGGAAAACCGTTTTTGGTCTAGCAATCCCACTCTGAGGAATATAACCAATGGAAATGCTTTTTGCACTTGTGCATCAAGATATATTTTATAAAAATGTTTTTAGCAGTAAAATTCAAAATTACCCCAAACTGGAAGCAAGCCAAACACCCTTCAAGACTACAGGGGTTAAATATATTGAGCTACATTTGCTCAACAAAATGCTACAAAGCAACATAAAAGGAAAATTACAACTCCTTTCAACCACGTGGAAATCTCATAAAGTTGAGCAAAAGAGGCCAGACTCCCTGCCTCTTCCATCCCAAGAATACTATATATAATTCCATTTACATGTAAAAGACGTTGTATTGGGTTGCAAGTTTAAGTGTTAAAATTATAAAGAATAATCAAGGAGTCAATTACCATGAAAGTCAGGATAATGGTTACCTTGGGGAGGGGAGATGGGACAATGATTAGAAGGGATTGGGGGGGGTAGTAATTTGGTGTGTTGGCTTTGTTCTTTTTCTTGATCTAGTTGTGATTTTATGATAATTCATTCAGCTGAATATGTTGTTTTGTGTACTTTTACGTGTATACATTATATTTTTCAGTAAAAATATTTTAAAAACTTTTGTAAGACAAAAATATTTGCTTCCACTGAGGAACTGAAATGTATTTCTTCTTTGTAATTTACTCTGTTTGGCTAACAGAACTCCTACAACTAAATGTGAAGTTCAGTTCTAACACTTATATAAACCAGTGTGACCAAATATTTCCCTTCTTTTTCCTCAGTCTTTGACTTTGTACTAATATTTCCTTTGCCATGATTGTTTTTAATCTCCATATTTTAAACCATTATTTAGCTTTATATATTTTTAACTGGATATGACTGCTTGGAAGGTGACATCTCTTAACATTCACATCAACTACTTGAAACTCCATTGTTTAAATAAATAGGAATAGTTATTTCTCTTGGGGATCTCTCCTACCTACCTATCAACTGACCAAGAATCCCAGAAGCAAAAAAAAAAAGTTCATGTTCACTACAACACTTTATTACATAGATGGCATCATAGCTGTCTAAAAGACTTAATTTACCCTAAAAAGAATCCACCTCACACTTAGAAAATTGTTGAAGGAATTTGAAGAATTTAATAATGCCTATAGAAGTAATAACCATGTGGCAATCCTTTAAAGCATATTAATGCTGCAAATAACAATAAATAATTTCCTGTAACTGTCCAAAGTCTATAGTGCCCAAGTAACCCTTGTAAAAGGAACAACTGGAGCCCAAAGAACAGCCATGTGTTGTTACCTTAGCATGCCCAGGATGGTTGAAATTGCAATCATTATGTGGTAGGAAGCTATCGTAAGTTTTAGCTTGGAAGTTACTTAATTCACACAATCTGTTAGGGTTCTAAATGCAGTTCAAATTAACTGTACTTCCTAAATGTAGCTCTTGAAATCACTACAGTACAATTAACTCCTTGATAAAATGTTTTTAAAAAACAAAAGATAGGTCTCCTAGATATTTGAATGCGATATGATTCAAAATGCCAAAACTTAGCATTTCTAGGCATTTGGATACAATGTACATAGAAGTAAGGCTTAATACAACTAAAATTTTTTTGATAAACCGAAGTTAAACTCTTACTTGTTTACTTGCAAGAATTATCCATAAGCTTGACAGTGATTATTAAACAAAAATTAATGGAGAGTCTATTTGATAAGGAGATTTTATGTAGATTGAGTGCCTTGTCACTTACATTACAATGATACTACCTGCTGGCTGGATGGCTAATCGTGAGAAGTCTCTTTTTCAAGGAAAAAAAAATGAAAATCATAATGTGCTACATAATAGCACTTTACGTGTACAGAGCTCTCTGCCCCAGCTCCAAATATATCAATTGGCAATTATATATCTAAATATATCAATTATCAATAAATACAATTGGCAGAATCTGAAAAGACAACAAAATGAGTGGAGAATTTTCTTTTTGCTATGTTCCTAAGATACCCCAAAATGAACGTGGGTAAGTATTGGGCCTAGTTTTCCTCAGGGCTAGCCCCCTAGAAATTGTAATTAAAATCACCTTCCATGCCCATCCCTCTTCTGTGAGAACTGCTTCATCCAAAGCCTCTGCCTAGGTGACTTTAGTCCCACCAGGTAGTCCCAGTCAGGTAAAACTGATTGGACTAGAGTGGGCACTTGACTTTGGGAACCAATCCATAGGCTGACTCTCCACCTCTGACCATCACAAAAGATACATTGAGACAATCATATTTCTTGGAGATTTGAAGTAAGAATTTGCTAGACGGCCTTGTGCAAAATCATGGTGTGGGGGGGGCAACAGACTTTGAGAAAGCTTGTAGGTAGTAAAACAGAAAAAAACTGCGGTGTTACCTGACAGGACAGTTGGAATGACTATGTAGATTTGATACCTGGAAACTGAACAGCCATTCAGCTCCAGTGTCCCAAGGCCAGGTTCTATTGTAATTCCAGTCCTTTTCTTTTTCAATCCAAGCCCTTAGAGTAAACTTCTTTCCTTGAGCTAGCTAATGCCAATTATTCTATACTCCTTATATCCACAAAAGCTGAACTAAAACAAAGCTTAGGATCAACAGTTACAGTCTAATTGTTTTTCAGTTTTTATTAGAAGGCACGAATTGCCAGGAGAAATGGCACCTGCTAAATGCTTTTACTTTAAATGCTGTTTGCGAAGCAAGATACCAAGCTCATTCTCAAGGACAAGATGGTTGTTGCAAACTTTAGCAAAATCACAATTATAAATGATTTAGGCAGTTTTTATAAGAACTTAAAGAGATATGGTTTTGAAAAGTTCAAAATAGAATGTAACAGAATCCCATTTAAAGATAGAGTTGGGAGCTAAAATATTTTAGCGATTCATCTGAATCTGAGACAAATTACAGTAGACACTGGCTGTCATCTGAAATCACTTTATTTTTGTTTTTTTACATTTCTTGGCTCACTATTTTTATAAAGACCTAAAAGTTTAGAAAATACAGGCTGTGTTTGTTTGCCTTTCCAGCCCATACTCCAGGATGATGTTTCAACTTCTATTTTACCGCTTTCCACATTTACCTTACTTTCTCAACCTGCCAGTACACTTTCCTTGCTGGCCTCCAGCCTTGGATCAATCATGCCACTTGCTTTCTCAGCTCCTACAAGTGAGCTATTGAGTAGGTTGGAGAGGTTTCCAACTGTGCCATCATGAAGCTATAGTCACCAGGTGAGCTTTCAATGGCATGTGACAAAGTATCACTGACCAGCAGAACTCATGCTTCCATTCTCTAAAACAGAGATTCTAAATTTCTCTACTACTGTCTATATAAGAACAGATACCATGAGAAAAATGAAGGGTCTAATTACTAAGACTAGGCCTATTTAAGTCTTACATAAAATTTCACAAGGAAATAAGATTTGGCATGTTTCTGCAATCATTCTGCAGTATCATATATACTTTCTGAAGTCTTCACCACAATCGAGATGATGAATATATCCATCACCCCTCAAGTTTCCTTGGACCTGTTTGTATTCCCTTTGTTTGCAATATGTAAGAGTATATAATTTACTTTTGATTAATGTCTGTGTTTAAAAATTTGCTAGCCTAATTCCTAAAAATTTAACAATCAGCTCTTGAGACCGGGATCAGCTGGCTATAGCACATCACTGATTTTCTTACCTTTCATTCTCCTTTCTCCAGTTTAAGTAACTTCAGTTCCTTCAACTTTTCCTCATCTTACCTATCTGTCAAAGCTTTCATCAGTTTTAAGCCTCTCAATTCAGCTATTGATCTGAGAACTGGACCAGAGAGTGCTACTCTATATGTTACAGGTCTAAAAATGAAACTAAGCTGTAAATGTTAAAGAAAAAGAGAGCCTGGGGCACTTTCCTAGGGCTGAGAAATTAGGAGGTTGCTGGGAAAGGTAGCTCCAAGTAAGAAGGGACCCTTTCTAACTAAGCGGCCCTTGGGAGATCTCTCTGTAGATGTGGGTAGGAGGAAGGAAGCAAAGCAGGGTTACTCAGTTCTGGAGTGGGACATATTTTTTGCACACTGCGCTTTCTGCAGGCACCACTTAACAGCACCACTAATTGAATTCAATGCCACTGATTATTTCAATAGCATCCCCCATTGGGCCTATATCTACCCAGGAATAATGGTTGTGGGTATCAAAGAGGTAATTTGGAAAGACATTTTTCTCTACTGCTTTAGTGAAACCTTGGCGCGGGTGGGGTGGGGGGGCTGGAACCTGAGCCACCTCAAAATGTCTTATTCAGGGTTAAAACTTTCTTTTTCCCTGGCTGTAATGGAATCTCATTGTCCTCTTTGAGTTTTTGCTTTTATGAATAGCAGGAAGATGGCCTGATTTTAAAGATTGCCCTTGACTCTTTTTCAAGCAGCACAATCCAGATCATTCACTCTGTCACCATAATTTTTACTTCAAACACCCCTAAACCATACTTGAGACTATTACAAATTTGTTTCTTTTGCAGTAAATAAAATAATAAAATCTTCTTAAAATTTTTACAACTGTTAATAGTGTTTAGGTTAGCTCAGCCAAATGCATGCTTGGGGATGCTTGAAGTGTCCTAAAAGCAAATGATTCTTGTATGGTGACTAACATAATATAATAAAAAATCATTAAAAAAGAAAAAAGCAAATGGTTCTTTTGGTGAATGGTTCATTTGTACAGGATACTTTGGCCAGAGCTGAAAATGGCTTTTGCTTGTTTAGGAGTAATTTTACAGCATTTAAAACATTAGAGTTTTAAATAACATTTTAGATCAATTTGAATGTAAAAGGATAGAAAAAAAGTTGCAAAATTTATATTGCAAAGTAACTCTGCTCATATCAACCCAGTTCGCAGCATAAGAAAATTTTCCTTTCAACACGGCTTTTCCTGTCTTTCAGATTCCTGGAAAAAATGACGGTGTATTTCATATGAATGTAAAAGACTCTTTTGGCTTTGGTCTAGTATCAATAATCTGGGTAGCGGGGTTGGGGAAAATTGGGCCCTGAGGGTTGTCGTCTCATTGGCATGAAACATATGGAAAACACAGGTACATTTGTGCTGCTGTTGAACTATTTTCTTAAGCCTGTTACTATGGCTTCTAAGTGCATCAACAGACAGTCCCCTTTCCATGCTGCTCTTCACATTTCCAAATGCTCCCTGTCCTTAAAGTCATTGCTATTCAAATTGTAGTGTGCAGACGAGTGGAAGAGCAAACCGGGTTTCACCTGGGAGCTTATTAGAAATGCAGAATCTTGAGCCTGTCCCAGACTGCTGAATCAGAATCTGCATGGTTACAAGATCCCCAAATCATTCACAACCACAGGAAAGTTTGAGAGCTGATCATCTGCATGGACTTTCCCTAATAATTTTGACCATAGTGATAAACGCCTCTTTTCTCTGAACTCCCACCTTACCTTTTGTCCATTCTTCATATTAGCCCTCTATTATATAATCAGTTTCTCACGAATTGTTGGACATATGCAAATATAATTTCCCTGACAATATTGTGAGCTCTTAGACCAGGGGTTGGCACAATTCTCTAAAAGGCCACATGGTAAATATTTTAGGCTTGGCAGGCCAGGTACTGTCTCAGTTGCATATTCTTTCTGGACTTGTTTACTCTTTAAAACTAAAATATACTAGGCAGAAAGCCATACAAAAACAGGCCCTAGTCTACATTTGGTTTATGGGCAGTAGTTTGCCCACCCCTGCCCTAGATGGCTAGGCCAGAGTTGTATGTTGGGCTTTTGGTACAGTGCTGTTATGGAGGTTTGCAATCAATGCTTATTATTCAGTGGATTGTTAAAAGTCATTTCATATTTCCTTCTGTCTTATGTTCTAAAACTTCTGAGGTAAGGTGTAGAAAAAGTTCTAAAAAACTCTATCTCAATAAAAGGACATATTTACATACTTTAAGAAGAAGCTATTAAAAAGAATGGAAGATTCCAAATGAACTCATACATACATGCATACATACATACATATCTTTTCTTATGGGTGCCAAGACAAAAATAAACCATGAATTTCCACTTGGCAAAAGAATATTATAATCCTTAATTTTTCATTAAGATCATATTGATAAAGAAATGTTGATATTTATTCCAGCCGAAAATGAGTACATCAATAGCAAAAAGAATGAAAGTAATATTCCACAGTAGCCGGTTTAAAATTTTTTATGGCAATATATTTTTTGTGACTTGACCGTAGTATTATTCTTTAGTCTCTTAGCGCTTGTTAAATTGTAACTTAATATTATTATGAGCCCTCTGTGGTGTTTAAGGTATTTATACATCAGGATTAATTCCTTGATTTTTGATTGCATTAATACTTAAAGAACTGAAACAGTGTTAGCAAGAGAGGAATGAAAAAATATCCGAGGAAAAGCAGCAGTATAACATATATATTGCACACGCACAGACACACACACACATGCACACGCACAGACACACACATGCATGCAAGCAAGCATGCTGACCTGTGTTATTGCCCCAGGCAATGTTAGGGAGAGGAATGTGTTTTCTGTTTAGACTGCTATTTTGTGGATTTTTTTTTTTTTTGACCCTTATAAGAAAACTAGTAATAAGCTTATTTTGAGACCAGAAAAAGAAAGTAGTTTTCCTGATAGGAAAGACCAAAAAACATCACTGTTATATTTCCTGTAGATTGTTTCTTTCATTGGTATCAAAAGAACTAGACTGTGTTTAGAAATATGAATTGAATGAAAAGCTACATACTATTTAAAGTTGTGAAACCATTTGCTGTCAATATGATAATTTTTCTTAAGACATTGTTCATCTACAGAGAAAGAAATCATATAAAATTCAAGATGTAAGAGCAGATTATTTGCATTTATATCTTTTTAAGCTTCATATGTTCACAAGAATAGGGCTTTTAATTTTCATATGCTTTAAGAGAATAATTAAAAGTGAATCTATAAATATTTAAAATACCATTATTTTTGTTTGGTTCCCCCAATATTATTTTTATGTTTCCATGGAAGGCTTTCTAAATTTTGTTTTATTTCCATGTCTTTTTTCCTGTCTGGAGTTATGTTTAATAATCAAACAACACTGCTCAACTGGAGGTAGTTGACCTTACATCTCCAAAACATTAGGTAATCTTAATCATTTTGAGGTGCTGCCCCTTTTGCAGGCATCCACTGGGTTTCCTGGGAGTGGAAACTTATACTTTTCCCAATTGACATAGAGAAACTTACTGTGAAAAGTATCCCAAGATTGTCAGGATGAGGTCTTCACAGGAAGTCAGGTCTAGGGAATCATTCATTCAAGATGATGATGTTTAGGAAGTGGAAATCAGTGAAGGTATCTTCAGAGGTCAAAGGCATGGCCGTATACTTTAATTAGTGGAGTTATGTTTGGAAAATTCCATGTTTCCCTTTTGGACATGCATGTGAATGCATAGATTCCTTGGAGATGTGTCTGTGCAGACTCGACCTCATAAGGTGGAGAAGAACAGGGTAAATGCTGGTTTTGCACTGCTGCTATTTTTGGCCAACTCCCTTTATGGCAGAAACACAGCTTGCCTTAATTCCTGCTTATATGTAGAACACATTCTTCTACATGAAGAGGGACCGTATAAGTTAACACCCAAACTAGAACACTTCTGATGGTGCAAAAGGATGCTATTAACAATTCCAGCTGAAAGCAGATACACAGCAGGGACATTTGGCTAATGGATTAATGAGGAATGTTGAAGAGTGAATGGATACCATCCAAGATTTTATTAATGGTTTCTCAACGGCCCTGGATCTCTGGGCTTGAGGAGGTGCTATAGCATAGCATTGGTTTTGGAAGTACACAGCTGATTCCCATCCTAGTTTATCACTTGCTGTCCATGTGACCTAGGGCATAATTGCTCTTTCAGTTTTCTGGTTTTAAGTGGGAATAACAATCCTTACCACTCAAGGTTGTTTTAAGATTTAAAGGATGATGTATGTATAGTATTTAGCACGATGTTTGGCACAGAACAGTCACTCAGCAAGTAAATACTACACTTAATATCCCTACTTGACCAGAATCTAGTCCTATGTATATGAATAATGATATAACCATAGCAAGGTGGAAAAGAGTCTTTTTGACTGCTTGCTCTATACATTCTAACTCCAGTGTGATGTCTTCATGATCAGTCAGCAAGCTCCTGCCATGGGCTCCCCTCATGAACACTGACCTCTTGCAAATATTTAGACTGAACCATGAGGCCTGGGGCCTACTGTTTGAATAGGTTAGGGCTTATGCAGCCACAACAACCCAGATTTTTAGGACATTTCCCTAATGTTCTGTAACATATGACTTCTTCTTAGAAGAACACGTTAGCAAGGTGGAAGATGTTCAGGCTACTTATGGATGCATATATTCCACAGTTCTCTTTTCTGGTAACACAGGAGAGCTGGGGCTAGCAATTTGCTCATGAAAAAACATTTCAGGAATTTTGACAGCCATTATTAAAAATTAATTTATGTAAACATTAACTAAATTATATTAAAAACAAGGTTAATAAATACTCAAAATTCACCAGTTGCTAATTATTTCACTGCATTTAACTATTACCTATGCTTTCCAGCTTATTTATGTCCATTGTGTCTATAAGGTGAAATACTATGTAGTGGTCTGCTACTGTCATTGCACATCTGTTCTCAACTCCACATTGAGTGATGCTACTTTGGCAGCTTGAAATCAGTCATGATGGATATATTCACATCATGGAAGCAGATGAACACTACAAATCAAGGCTTGGTTAAATGTGTGTTGATTGTCTAGACTTTAGAAATTGATGGAGAAAATGCAGATTAAACCTTTAGGTATGCCTTGACTGCAACTGGTGTAGTGTGAATAGCACACAAAATTGAGGAAATATTCTCTCAATATTTAAAAACAATTCTCTGATTGAGCAAAGAAGTCAGTGAGATCATTGAAAAACTGGTGAAGTTCCTACATATGTCTTCATTGTTCTACTTTCTCAGTAATGTAAAGGAATGCATCAACCAACATTCATAACAGAATTACACTTTTGCTCATCTATTGCAGTCACACTTTGGCTATGAATACAAGAATTTAACAAAAAACTACAAAAGGATTCTGGGAGATTCAATTATCTACATAGAATTCACAGAAAAAAGTATTGTAAATTCTACTATTATTTATAAATTGTGTGAGGTGAAATATCCTCTATATCAGTAAAAATTTACAATAAATGTGTGTGTACCTAACTGGTTTAATCTTAAATATATATGTTTTTAAATTTTATTTTTATTTATTTATTTATTTATTTATTTATTTATTTATTTGCAGAGGGAGCTGGTTGTTAAACATTTACTAGAACACCACTTGTGGGGACCTATGGAGCTACTCTGATCTGATGTCAGAACTGCCCCTAAGGTTAATATTTGAGTATGGGAACTTCAGGGCTTGGTGGCTCTTTGCACTGCTAGTCCATGGAAAGGCCAAATCAGTAGGTGTTAAAGTCAGAGAAGTGAAGCTTGAAGAGTGAGACTAGACAGTAGAGTGAATGGTGACTTAAACTAGAGGCACAGGCTTGCAAAAGGACACAGAAGAAATCTGTGTGCTAAACAAGACAGCCAGAGAGAGAATGAGATCAAGGGTGGGGTTAGTTCCTATCCTGAATTCACTCATTTAAAGGCACTCATTTAAAGGATGCCTATTTTATGTGGGGGCCACGAGACTCTCCACTGTTCTGAGTATACACCTAGAAGCTCTGTGCTGTCTCAGAGAGTTTAGGGGCCTATGAGGTTAGAGTGTTGGTGAGGTTGAAAGTGAAATTTGGTTTGGGTGAGCTTCAATTCAAGGAAATTGGGGAGAAATGATAGCCATTTCAGGGAACATATTTTTTTTAGTAGAGTAGGATGGTAATTAGAAACGTTACAAATTTTATTTACTCTATTCTGCAGTTTTATGTAAGATTTCTTGGAAGCTCATTCTTGGCAATTAGACTCTTCAGTCCTCACATGGTACCTATTATGCCTGTTATTTGCAACCGCAACATATGATATTTTTGCACATTTTTCTCTGATTTTAAAGGCGATCCATATTCATTGTAGAAAATTTGGAAGTCACAAAAAAATTGAAAAAATATTTAGTCAAATGCCACAATTCAGAAATAACAACTATTAATATTAATATTGGAATATTTCATTTAGGATATATGTGTATATATGCATATATGTGTATGTATGTGTAATATATATAATCATATGTATGCATAATATATATATATTTATATGTGTAGATTCTTTTATTTGATACTAACCACAGTATGTCCTGAGCATTTTTATTTGTTCTTAAAATTTCTTACTTATTTATACTACTGTTCATAGAGAAAGAATATCAATCCTTTGTTATATTTTCTAAAAAAATTTCTAAATATGTCATTTGCCTTTTGAATTTGATTGTTTTGTGTGTTCTTGCTTCCAAATTTATTCTAAAACTTTAGATAGTCAGATGTATTGATGTTTTTATTTGTGACTGGTTTTCCTTTTTATTCTTATAATATCTTTCTACAACTCAATGATAAAAATAGCCACAAAATGTCTTTGCAGGCACACACACACACACATATATATACACACACACACATATATTTATGTATATATACACGTACATGCATGAAAATATGTGTATTAAATATTGAATCCATCTGAAATTCAATTTTGTGTTCAAAGGAATTCAAAAGGAAATATCTGACAACCTTTTTTTTCTGAAAGCCTGGTGAATTTTCTCAGAATGCTCATAAGCAGAATATATTTTTAGTGAAAATATATTTTTAATTAAAATGCTTTAGTTAAAGCATTTGGCTTTTAGAAAGACCTGAAAGACAATGGCTTAAATCAGAGGTTCTCAGACTTTATTTAAAACAAGCATCAGAATCCCCTGGAAGGCTTGTCAAAACGCAGATTGCTGGGAATTTTCTCCATAGTTTTGAGACAGTAGACTGGGATAAGGTCCAAGAATTTGGATTTCTAACAAGTTCACAGGTGATATTGATGCTGCTGGTCCAGGGGCCACACTCAGAGTAACTGGTTTAAGCAACTAAGGGATTGATGACTATCAGTGGATCAGGGATTGATGGTCTGTCTAAAGCTAGGCCTCCCAGGCCTGGTACCTTGGTTATGTGATGCCTTTGGAAACCTAGGCTCCTTGAATTTTTCTGTTCCTTAATCCTTAAATTGGGGCTTTAGGCTTTATGGTCCTGTGATTGCTCCTGCAACTCCGTGTTCCCTCCAATAATATTAGGAACAGGCTTCACCTGCACCTTCACCCCCCTACCTCTCCTTCCTCTTTGCTGGACCTAGAGATTTCTGCTTACACCTTTTTTTAGCTAGAACTGTGTCACACAGCAACTTTTACCTATAACAGCAATTTAGACACATAGATCTTTTTTTTTTAAGCAAGCTGCATTGCTACCCTGAACTAAACTGGATATGGAAGGCATTTGTGTATTGTGGCAATGTTTCTTTCCAGTGTTTCATTATTAAGATGTTGTTGGCTTATCATATTAAGGAGTTATCTTACTTTCCTTCCTCACTTATAAGGTGCTACCAGGCATACGATCTTTTTTTTTTTTTAAGATTTTATTTATTTATTCAGCAGAGATAGAGACAGCCAGCGAGAGAGGGAACACAAGCAGGGGGAGTGGGAGCGGAAGAAGCAGGCTCCCAGTGGAAGAGCCTGACGTGGGCCTCGATCCCATAACGCTGGGATCACGCCCTGAGCCGAAGGCAGACGCTTAACCGCTGTGCCACCCAGGCGCCCCCAGGCATGCGATCTTTAAATGTGATAGTATGATTTTCTTAATTGGTATATTGATGTAGCTGGACTCATTGCAACAGCACATGTCCTAATACTAAATCGTCATTGCATTTATGCCTGATTATTCTCTAATAGTCTATTGAATTTGATTGCATATATTGTATTTAGATTTTTACATTATTTCTCGTTAACTAAATCAGTATGTTGTTGACTTTAGAGCTATATTTAACAAGTTTTTATATCAGGGTTATTCTAGCTTTAAAAACAAACTTGTAAATTGTGTCCCTGGGAAATAGCTAAGCTGAGGTTTACATGAATTTAAATGTTATAAACACTTCATGAGGTTCATACCTTAACTATTCCCATTTTACAGAGGAGGAATGTGAGTTTGAGAGCCGTTATCTAAGGTCATCGATCTAGGAGATTCTAAGCCCCTTCTTCCTTAGACTAATTCTTAATTTATTCGGTACGCTGGGAAGACTTACATCTTTTGTTATGTTGTAGAATAGTTTATGTTGTGTGAGAATTATTAATTCCTCAAAAGATTAAAATAATTTCTCCATAAAATAAATTCAGATATTCATTTCTGATTCTGTAATCTTTTGGGAAAATTATTTCATGATAACTTAAAATTTTCCTTACAGTTAATTTAGATTTTTAATTTCTTCTGTGTCGTTTAGATTGTCAAATTTATTAGCTTACAACTGAACACAGTATACACAGATGAAAATTATCTCTGTGTTTGTCACAATCTCTTTTGATTAGATTTATTAAAGATTGATAATTGCATTATGTTTTCTCAAAGAACTAGACCTTGGCTTATCTCTCAACTTTCTCTTTCTATTTTATAATTCACTGTCCTATAAACATCACCATCATTACTTCCTACCCCTCCTTTCCTTAGAACATTATTACAGTTGTTTCTTTCCCAATGTCTTAAAGTAAATGATTAGTGTATTTTCTCTACTTACTTTGTTATTTTAAAAAATTAACACAAGCTTTTGACTTTATTAATTTGTTTTTAAATATAGCTTTAGGTTAAATCCCTTACCTTTTTATACATGTCATTTCATTTTGCATTTGATTTTATGTTTAGCCAACAGTTATTTAGGAGAAATTATTTTAATTCCCAAAGGATTATAAATATATGTCTGTTCTTTTTACTGTTAATTTTCAGCAGTTTGGTATTTTTTGTTACATTTTGTTTTGTTTCATTTTGATCAGAGAGAGTAGCCAGTATGATTTTCATTTTTTGAAGTTTACCGGGATGTTGATTGTTCCTAGAAAATAATCAAATTATATTTTTAAAGGCATTTTAAAGTAAAATACTATATATGTTTGTCATAGATAAAAATATATTTCATATAATTCATCTTTCTTAATTAATTTGCCATCAATTAAATCTCTTATTTGATGCTTCATAGACTAATAGTGGCTTATGAAATATCCCACTATAAACATATTTCTGTCCATTTCTTCTATTTTCATCAATACAAACTTTTTATATTTTTATAACCTGACACATAATTTTTGTGTGTCCTTTTAATCTTATAAATTCACTCATTTTATATCACATATGCTTTTCTTTTTCTTGGGTATTTTCTTGCCTATATAAATATCACTGCCTCTGCTTTATTTTTTTTTAACATTTGTTAGAAATATTGTTGACCATCTCATTCTCTTTAAGCTTTTTGTTTAATTTTGTTTTACATATTTTTTATGTAAGCAGCAGTTGGATTTTCATAAAACTAAATCTAAATATTTTCCTTTCTTAATAAGGAATTTTAAACCAATATTCATTAAGGGGTGTAATCAATGTTTTAGACCTACTTTTGGAATTTTATTTTTCTAAGTTTATAATTCTTGTTTCTTTTCTTATTACCTGCCTTTTACTACATACATTGTGTATTTTTTCATTTGTATTTCTTTCAGAGATTTGGAAGATACAATCCTGCTTTCAATTCTATTTAGGCACTATTTTTGGTTAAAAAATACAGAAATTTATCAATCTTTTTTTTTTAAGATTTTATTTATTTACTTGACAGAGAGAGAGCCAGCGAGAGAGGGAACACAAGCAAGGGGAGTGGGAGAGGAAGAGGCAGGCTCCCAGCAGAGGAGCCTGATGTGGGGCTTGATCCCAGGACCCTAGGATCACACCCTGAGCCAAACACAGATACTTAATGACTGAGCCACCCAGGCACCCCAGAAATTTATCAATCTTTAATTATTCATTCATCAAGCATTTTTTGTAAGTTTTGTAAGGTAGGGACTATTCTACACCATAGGTTACCATAGTTAGCAAATAAATACATACATAAATAAAAATGGTATAGTCTCTGCCTTTATGAATTTTATACTCCAGAGAGTAAGACATTTATTTGCCAAAGAATCACACAACACTGTTATAAAAGTTAGGGTTCAAATAGAGATGTAGAACCAGTAGAAGGTATATATTAAGAAATGTATTGGGCGCCTGGGTGGCACAGCAGTTGAGGGTCTGCCTTCGGCTCAGGGCATGGTCCCGGCATTGTGGGATTGAGCCCCACATCAGGCTCCTCCTCTGTGAGCCTGCTTCTTCCTCTCCTGCTCCCCCTGCTTGTGTTCCCTCTCTCGCTGTCTGTCTCTATCTCTGTCAAATAAATAAATAAATAAATAAATAAATAAATAAATAAATAGAAATGTATTGCAAGGATTTGACTTACTCAGTTGTGTGTGCTGACTAAGCAAGTCTGAAATTGTAGGGCAGGTTATCAGAAAGAGTGAGCTAGTATCTCTTAGTCAAGAGCTGAAGCTACTGTCCACACACAAAATTCTTCTTCTTTAGGGACACCCCAGCTTTGATTTTAAGGTCTTTCAACTGAGTGAATCAGCTCTACTGAGATTATCTAGAAAAATCTCCCTTGCTTAACATCAACTGATTATGAACTTTAATCACACATACAAAATACCTTCATNTTTTGAACATTTTTTCATGTGTCTGTTAGCCATTTATATGTCTTCATTGAAAAAGTGTCTGTTCATATCTTCTGCCCATTTTTCGATTTGATTATTTGCTTCTCGTGTATTGAGTTTGAGAAATTCTTTATAGATCTTGGATACCAGCCTTTTATCTGTAGTGCNACAAAATTCTTCTTCTTTAGGGACACCCCAGCTTTGATTTTAAGGTCTTTCAACTGAGTGAATCAGCTCTACCGAGATTATCTAGAAAAATCTCCCTTGCTTAACATCAACTGATTATGAACTTTAATCACACATACAAAATACCTTCATAGCAACACCTTGGTTAGTATTTGATTGACTAACTGGGGATTATAACCAAGTTGACATATCAAAAAGATAATTAAAAATGTAAAATTACAATTGTGAGAAGTATAATAAGGAAGAGGAACATAGTATTATAAAATTGAACATAAAGGAAAAAAGTTGACTTAGAATGGAGGCTAGGTAGGCCTTGGCCCCTTCATGGTCCATTTTGTTGCTTGGTCCGATACTTTATAAGTATTTGGGAGTCATGGGCCTCGTTGATTTTGCAGGTTGGCTAAGACTTCATAGCCACAACATGCTGACCATTATCTTAAAGGGAATTATTTATCTCATTTATAGGGGCCCAAATTATTTTCCAGATGAGCCAGACCAAAAGAATCTCTCTCTTAAATGGTTCTCAGACTGTTCATTGCTTTAAAATGTAAACATAAGCAATCAAATACTTCACCATCTTCAACAAAAAACATATCCAGCCTTCAAGCATTTTAAGACTTTTCTTTTTTTTTTTAATTATATTATGTTAGTCACCATACAGTATATCATTAGTTTTTGATGTAGTGTNTTTTTCTTTTGTTTCTCTTGCCTTTGGAGATGTGTCATGGAAAAAGTTGCTTTGGCCGATGTCGTAGAGGTTGCTACCTATGTTCTCCTCTATGATTTTGATGGATTCCTGTCTCACATGGAGGTCTTTCATCCATTTGGAGTTTATCTTTGTGTATGGTGTGAGAGAGTGGTCAAGTGCATTTTAAGACTTTTTTGAAATCTAATGAACATTTATATAGTTAAGAACTTAATATTTTACCTTTAGTTCTTGACAAAACCTCTTGAAAGGGTAATAAATTTATCTATCTCTTGAATTGATAAAATTACTTTCATTGTGGAAGATAATCTTCATATATGATGTATATGGCCCCTTGGTGCCAGCGTAGTCTAGTGGAGAACATAATGTGCCCCAGTACTGTGTGAATAGCTTCCATCTTCATCATAGAAGCAAAAATAAATGTGTGCTTAATCATTGCAGGCACTCCATCTGCACTCTGGGTACCCAGATGTTTTGTCCAATGGAAGTTTAGCTCAGCAAATAAGCTTTTTCTCTTCTTTTTCTTTTCTTTTCTTTTCTTTTCTTTTCTTTTCTTTTCTTTCTTTCTCTCTTTCTTTCTTTCTTCTTTCTTTCTTTCTCTTTCTTTATTTTTTAGCGTTTCAAAGGTGCTGGTAGACTTCAGAGTTTCCAAAAGGTGTTCATAAACTACAAAGTTTTCTTGGGTGACATCAGTGTGTGTATACCAGATAAAAACCAGGAGCTGCTTGGAGAAAGATGTCAGGATCAAATTGCGTCCTGAATATAAAAAGAATGACTGTCAATTCATCCATACCTTGCTTCAAAATATTAGAAGGCCAACAGTTCTGGAGTGAATGAAATCATTTGCCAAAGGCACTGCCTCACTTGTCACCTCTTCTCTAAGACATAACCAATCCTATCATTTCCAGGGCTCATGGCTTTACCATGGTCTCTGTAGCAGTGAAAGACTTCTTTTCCTTGGACTGGATTTGAGATACGCAAATTTGGAGGATGCCTCTGACAAGCATTGTGTGTCAGAACTAATCCAAGTTTTGGTAAAGTTCTTGTCTTTGTACATTGAACTTTTTTTAAGGCAAATATCCATACTGATGTATAGTTAGGATGGATGGTTGTAAATTTTTGCATCAGCCTTATAATCCTCATGTTTCTGTAATGAGAATGTGAGGTGATTCCGTGAGTACCCTTTGCTTTGGTCTTCAAATTGCCTTGAGGCCAGAATCAGCAATTTATCCTTTCCAAAAGAATTTATCCTATCCAAAAGAATCCTATCCTATCCAACTTAATATTATTAAAGAAAGACTATTTCTGAATCTTTTTCTTCTTCTCACTCTATTTTCCCTAGCAATTAGGCTATTTACTTAAAATTGCATTTTCCACTTAACAAAACCACAACAAAAAATTCTACCTAATCTGAGGTGAAGCATTCAGAGAAGTGTTACAACAGAAGAAGGCATATTGAAGGTTGCCATCACCATTTCATTTGAAGAGCAGTACCTTTAGCACAAAATTAATAAAAGCTCTACTGGAGACTATGTTCCACCAAAAACAAGGGAATAAACAAAAAAGAGAAAGTCTTGAGATTCAGGAGACACAATCTAAATCAGGAGACAGATGAAGGGAATTCCTAGGGTAATTAGGAAGTGATATCTTAAGATATTACTGGTGTAATTAATTTATACTCTACATAAAAGCAGAATGGAAGTTCTCAGGACTTTAAAAGTAAAACATTGAAGGGGAGATTTCTTTCTGGTGAAAAATTATTTTGACTATTGGCATGTGTGTGGACAATTAACAATAAATATAAGGAAAAGCTAAATAAATGAAAACACAGATATCTGGGATGCCAGGTGGCCTGGGAGGGGGATTTCTAATTATGGCAAAGTGAAAAGTATGGCAAATCCTCTTGCCTCAAAATAAACATAAAACTTGATAAATTTTTGAAAAAAAATTCAGGGCTCTAGAAATCAAAGGCAAAGAACAAATTAAGAAGAATTTATTACTAAAAGATTTGTTGAACTTCGGATAAGAGCAGTGGAAATCATTGCTATTCTTGGCTGTTCCCATTCAGTCCTTTAGCTCACATGGTGGGGCTAGCCATAAACCAGCAGCTTTTTTTTTTTTTGGACTATAACACAATTATGCTGGTATTTTATTAATTCAAAAGCACTTTACAAGAAAATGTAAGTATGGTTTCCAGTAGGAATGTTATACTGGGACTTGATACCAAGCTCACGGATTTTAGTTTTACAAGGAAAAACAGGCTTTCAGGTTAAACAATAACTTGTAACCAAAACCTTAATCCCAAGGATTCTCACAAACATATTACAAATGACAGCATGAAAAAAAATCTTGCACAGTAAACCTCTTAACTCCTGCCCAGCTAAAGTGTGACGTTTAATATTATGAAAACAAAACTGCAAAAATTGAGCTAAGATTTTTTCCACAGCTGAGATATAGTATGTAGCTGTAGTTGAACAAGCAGTCTTTAAAAGCTGCTGTGAAAACCAGCAGCTTTGCTGTTGAAGGGGCTCACATGATTCGGAGTGGAGGGCTGAAAAATCCCACATCTAGCAGTATTGCCAGCACTCACAGCAATCTTAATGGGAAAAGAATGAAGCCTGAAGTTGTAATCCTGTTTAGAATGAGTTGCAGACCTGTAGATTCCAAAATAATTAAAACTAGCTAGCGAAGGTCCTTGCACTTCACTGGCTGACTGGGAGGCCATGTATTTATGCAGAAAAGACCTGAAAGAGCATGACTGAGTAAGCAGGGTCAAACGCCTGAAATTTGGATGTGCTCCCAATCAACAAACAGATCTATGAGGAGGATGTAAACCTTACTGACTCCAGGTGTTTCAGTATAACATCTGGCCAATCATGGGCTGGCCACCAAGCTATCCATACTATGTTGACCTCTGATCTAGTCTGACTAAGAAAAAAGAGAGAAGACACAAGTTAGGGAATTAAAGAATGAAAGAGAGGACATCATTGCCAACTCTGAGAAATTAAAAGAGTTATAAGGAAATATTAATAATATTATGTCAACAAACTAAAAACTCAGATGAAATGGACAATTTCCTACATAAACTACAGAAACTGATTTAGGAAGAAATAGAAAATCAAAATAGACCAATGAATAAAGAAATTGAATTAGTAATTAATAATCCACAGGGGCACCTGGGTGACTCCATCCATTAAGCATCCCACTCTTGATTTTGGCTCAAGTCATGATCTCTGGGTAGTGAGATTGAGCCTTGCCTTGGGCTCTGGGCTCAGCGGGGAGTCTGTCTCTCTCCCTCCCTCTCTTCCCCTAACCTCACTCATGCTCTCTCTAAAAAAAAAAACAAATCTTCGAAAAAAAAAATCCACCAAGAAAAGCCCAGGTTCAAATATCTTCACTATTCTGCAAATGTTTAGGTAAGAAATAGGGGCACCTGGGTGGCTCAGCGGGTTAAGCATCTAACTCTTGATTTCGGCTCAGGTCATGCATGATCTAAGGGTTGTGAGATCGAGCCCTACGTTGGATTCTGAGCTCCGCAGAATGTCTGCTTGAGATTCTCTCCTCTCCCTCTGCCCCCCTCCCCGCTCTTTGCATGCTCATGCTTGATCTCTCACTCTCTCTCTAAAATTAACAAATCTTTAAGTGAGAAAAAAATACCAACCCTTCTCAAATTCTGTCAGAAAATAGAGGAAAAAGGGATACTTCCCAATGCTATGAGGCTAGTATTATCCTTATATTAAAGCCACTTAAAGGTACCTTTAATTTAATCTCAAGAAGAGAAAACAACATATTAGTATTTCTTTGACTATAGATGCAAAAACCTCAAAAAATTAGCAAATAAAATCTAGTAACATAAAAAAGACACACAATGGCCAAGTGGGATTTATCACAGAAATGGAAGACTGTTTTAACATCTGAAAACAAATCAATGTAATATGTCATATTAATAAAAGCAGATAAAACCACATGATTATCTCAAGAAACACAGAAAAAACATTTGAAAAAAATCTAGCAATCATGAATGATAAAAACCTTCAACAAATTGGGAATAGTAGGGAACTTTTTCAATGTGATAAAAAGCATCTGCAAAAATCTATAGCTAACATTATACTTAACTGTGAAAGATTTAGTGCTTTGTCCCTAAGATCAGGAATAAGGCAAAGATATTCATTTTCACCTGTGGTATTCAACATTGTACCAGAGACTCTAGCCAGTATAATAAGAAAAAACAAAGAAATTAAAAGCATATGGATTAAAAAAGAAGTAAACTGCCTTTTTTAAGACAACATGATCCTGAATGTAGAAACTCCCAATGAATATAAAAAACATACTGAAACTAATAAATGAGTTCAAGGTTGCAAAATACAAGAAAAGCATGCAAAAATAAATTATTTTTCTATAGTATAGTAATGATCAATTGGAAAATGAAGTTTTATTCCTAATAGCATCAAAAAGAATAAAATATTGACAATAAAGACAATAAACATGACCAAAGTAGTACAGTCTTGTTCACAGAAAACTATGAAACACTGCTGAAAGGAATTAAGGGTAAGGGGTGCCTGGCTGGTTCAGTTGGTAGAGCGTGCAACTCTTGATTGCAGGGTTGTGAGTTAAAAGCCCTGTGTTATATGTAAAGCTCACTTAAAAAAAATTAAGNAGCGTGCAACTCTTGATTGCAGGGTTGTGAGTTAAAAGCCCTGTGTTATATGTAAAGCTCACTTAAAAAAAAATTAAGATTGAAATAAATGGAGAGACATTTTATGTTCTAGACTGAAAGACTCAATATTGTTAAAATGGCAATTCTTTATAGATTTAATATAATCTCTATCAAAATGCCAGGAGACTTTTTTNTTCCTCTCCCACTCCCCCTGCTTGTGTTCCCTCTCTCGCTGGCTGTCTCTATCTCTGTCGAATAAATAAATAAAATCTTTAAAAAAAAAATTAAGATTGAAATAAATGGAGAGACATTTTATGTTCTAGACTGAAAGACTCAATATTGTTAAAATGGCAATTCTTTATAGATTTAATATAATCTCTATCAAAATGCCAGGAGACTTTTTTTGGTAGAAATTGACAAGCTACTCTTATAATTATATGGAAACACAAAGAACCTGGACTAGCCAATGAAACTTTGAAAAAGAACAAATTTGGAGGAAGTGGAATTCCCAATTATAAAATGTCCTATAGATCTGTAGTAATCAAGACAGTGGAGTATTTGAGTAAGTATAAACATGTGGATCAATGAATTTACTACCTGTCCTTTTACAAAAAATTCTTGCAACTGTCTGATAGACCTGCTGAAGAACTTGTATCTAGAATATATAAGGCATTTTTACAGCTCATTGATAAGGAGAAAAACAATCCACTTAAAAAGAAGAGAAGGAATTCAGGTAGCATTTAGATGCAAAGATTAGCCCCTGGATGACAGCACCAAACAGTGATTACAACCAAAAGGAACTGAGTTTGGCCAATAGCCTGAATGGGCTTGAAAGAGGATTCTTTTCCAGAGCATCCAGTAAAGAACATATCCTGCTGATATTGAATTTCAGTCCTGTGAGACCTTAAGAGGAAGACCCAGCTGAGCCCAACTGGGCTTCTCACCTACAAAAACAGATAATAAATGCATATTATTTTAAGCAGCCATATTTGTGGCAATTAGATGTAGCAGCAATAAAAATCTAATGCAGAGGACAACAGAGGTACATAGACATTTCATCAAAAAAGATTACAGGCTAATAAACCCATGAAAAGATGCTCAAAATAATTAGTCATCAGGGAAATGCAAATTAAAATGAGATACTGCTGTATACCTACTGAAATGGCTTTAAAGAAAAGACTGACAATTTCAAGTGTAAGTGTTGATATGGAGTAATGGGAGCTCTCAGACATTGTTTGTGCGAATGTAAAATGAGACAGCTACTTTGGAAAACAGCAGTTTCTTAAAAAGTTAAAAGTACACTTCCTATACATTTCAGCAATCTTATGCCTAGGTATTTATCAAAGGGAAATGAAAATATAAGTCTACACAAAGACTTGCATATGTATGTTCACAGCAGCATTATTTATAGTAGAAACAAAAAAAGTGGAAACAACCCAAATATCATCAAGTGATGAGTAGATTAACAGAGTATTCTATATCCATAAAATAGAATACTATTGATCGATAAAAAGAACAAACTACAAATACATGCTACAACATAACGAATCTCAAAAGTATTATGCTAAGTCAAAAGAAGCCAGGCAGAAAGCATTACATATTGCATGATTCCATTTAAATGAAGTTTCCAGAAAAGGCAAATTTGCAGAGACAGAAAACATGAGTGGTTGCCCTGGGCTGGGAGCAGAAGCAGGCGCTGACTGCAAACAGACGCAAGAGTTTTTGGGGTGATGGAAATGTTCCAAAGTGGTAGTTGCACAACTCTGTAACTTTACTAAAATTCATGGCATTGTACGTTGAATTGTAATGGTGGGTGTGTAAAATTTAAATTTAAAATTTATGGTATGTAAATTGTACCTCAGTTTTTAAAAATGGTAATAATTAACTTTGGCAAAAATGTAAGAAGAGAAATGTAATCATAGTACAGTGCTCTGCTGTGAGTAATATTTACATAGACATAACTGGATATTGATTTAATCTACAAAAATGAATACAGCTACATTGTAATCACAGAGCAGGGAAAGCAGAGGGTAAGGGAGTATAAGAGAGTAAAATATTCAACTACCATAACAGGAAGTAAGTAGATTATGTACAAAATTTATGTGTCTAAACATACCAAAATACGCATATTATTTAAACATACGAAGCTAGGCAACTGCCAACAAAAACAGCTAAACGGTCAGGTGATTGTCTCTGAAATCATCAAGAAAGGAGTAGGGAAAAGTGGGTAAAGGAACTGATCATTTTTTATTATAAGCCTTTCCGTTCAATTTTCTTTGTTTTTTATTAAAGATTTTATTTATTCATTTGAGAGAGAGAGAGAAAGACAGAGAGAGCACAAGCAGGGGGAGAGGCAGAGGGAGAGGGAGAAGCAGACTCCGCGACATGACATGAGCCCAAGGCAGATGCTTAACCATCTGAGCCACCCAGGCGCCCTGACAATTTTTAATAACATGTACATTTACTTATTAAATGAAAATCACAAAGAATTTAAATCAAATGCCATGCTCCCTTGTTTTTTTCTCTTCTATTTTCTATTTTTCATTTTCTCTCTTCTCTCTAAGAAATTTCCTAATTTTTCCTATATATTTTTTTCTAATAAGTCTATTGAGTTTTTTAAAAATATGCTCTCATATTTAAAATTTCATGATCTTTTTTGTTCTTTGAATCTTCTTCTTTATAGTGTTTCATTAACAACTGCTCTTCTCTATGATTATTGAGTTTCTCTCAAGCTTTCTTTACCCTGCTGAATTTTTGCTTCCTCCAAGTGTTGTCTTTTTTTTTTTTCCTGTTTGCTTGATCTCAGTTATTCCTATTATAAAGTCTCCTTGGCTGTCTGGGAATCTTGGTAGCCCACTTATGTCTAAGAGTGTCAGACAAAGCTGAATTGCCAGAGAACGAACTGCTGGTCTTCCGTCTGGTGATTTGGGAGAATTTGCTCAGCTTCACAGAGTAGAAGAGGGGCTGTAGTCTCTAGCTGCTTCTTAAACTGCTCTTCACCAACTTTCTTTATGTTAACAACCCCTTTCTGAAAGTACTTAGTACTTCCAATACCTGAGCCTTTGGAGGATTCTATGCATATATTTAGGCTTTCCTCATTTGCCAGATTAGGATTCATCTTTTTCCAGTCCTCTAAGTTACTTGTTGTTCTGCCTGCTTTCCCTTTTCCAAAACGTTGAGGTTGTATCCTCCACTTGGGGATCTATGTCTATAAAAGCAAAAATCCCTCTATTGCCCGATTAATGGAAAGAAGCAAAATGAGAGAAATGTACTGGATCTGCCTCTACATGAGATACATAGACATTTTGAGTGCAGGGTCATTTTTAATGTTGTGTAAACAAAGAAACCACTATATTTTCAGTTTTTAGGAAAAATTTCTAAGGATGTTTGGAATGGATATGCCTATGCTAGACCAGAGTTTCCCAACTCCAGGGAAGTCATGAGGTAGAGAGAGGTTAAGTCGGAGGGTGAGGGAGATTTGGAATGGGGTGGAGTTAGTGCAGATGGTGAAGATGAGATGGGTATTAGGTAACATCCGGAAGAAAGCTGCATAGAACCTAGAATTAGGTGTCTTCTCTACCACAGGCTTTTTTCAGAACCATTCTGAGTAAAATGTGTGCTCATTCTCTGAGAACTCACTTGTATCCTATATGGTATGCATATCAAATCCTCTCATTTCTCTCTTAAAATAACATAGTTGCACTCATTTAATTTTAGATAATACATGCATTTGTCAACTTAATGATGATACATATTTTACCATTGAAAAATGTAAACAAACCCTCTGCTTTTGATAGAATTCTTGATTATGATTCCCAACTCAGAGTTTGAGCAATTCAGGAATGCATTTTTTTTAATGTTTTTTTATTATATTATGTTAGTCACCATACAGTACATCCCTGGTTTCTGATGTAAAGTTCAATGATTCATTAGTTGTATATAACACCCAGTGCACCTTGCAATATNCCATACAGTACATCCCTGGTTTCTGATGTAAAGTTCAATGATTCATTAGTTGTATATAACACCCAGTGCACCTTGCAATATGTGCCCTCCTTACTACCCAACACCAGCCTATCCCATTCCCCCATCCCCCTCCCCTCTGAAGCCCTCAGTTTGTTAATTTATCCCTATTGATGATATAAATAAGGAAATGTCCCCCAAATGGAAGGTATCTTCTTTTTGCCTTCAGTCAGGAGTGTTATCAATTTGTTACATATAGTTTTAATTTTGGTTTGGTATTTATTATAAAATGGATATAAGAAAAGGGATATTTATGTTATATCAGGTGGTCTTATCCTCAGCTCCAGATTACATGGGATACTCTCAATATTTCTTTCCATCAGTTCTTTTAGTATTCAATATTATACATACATTTAATTGGATACTTTAGGCTATTGCATAACAGTGATTTAGGGGCTGTTGACATACCCTCAGAGGCTAACTCAGTTATAACACTTAAAAATTATTATTATTAGTTCTAAAATGAATATGTCCTTGGAAGAAATTCATGTCATATCAAAAATGAAAAAGTAGAAGGTGAAAGTCTCCCTTGATTGGAATGGCTGAGTTATGTCTACTAAGCATCTTACTTGCTAAAGTAATAATATGCTAGTTACAAAGCAATGATTTTACATTCTGGCAGACTAATTTAGATATTAAAACAACCAGGACAACAGTCACATTGGCCATTATAATGTGAACAACAAGTCTGCCTCAAATTACCCTGTCCTATTGATTCCTGTACTGTTGCATCTTGAGAGGAATGGTATCTGAATGCAAATGGAAAAAGAGAAGCTTTGGACATGGTGAAGGAGGAGAGAGATGCTGCTGGATTAGAAGATAATTCCTTTGGGGATGAGAGGTGGGTTTCTGGTAAATGCAACCAGGCATCTTTGAGTTGGGTGTGGTTAGTGAGGTGAGTCAACGCCTTTTCTACCTTCCAGGTACCCCTCCTTAATGTTCTGAACCACGATTAGAGTTTCAGCAATTCAGGAATGCATTCCTTAATATATCTTTATTGTTTATGGAGATAGTGGAAATTTCTCTGAACTCTAAGATTTGTTTTTGGCTTCAGTCTGCGTAGTTGCCAGTTTAGTCTTTCTATGGATTTTCATAAGTATCATAATTGGAAATCTGAAGAAGGTGAATTAGGTACTTTACTCTGGTTGCTATGATAACAAAGAAGGCCTTAAATATTTTATAAATCTTTGTCATGGAGACTAAGACCAGAATTTAAATGGAAACTTGTAGGATAGGTATACAGACAGGAGGTTGAAACACACCACGCTTGTTTTATTTCTACTCTCATTTATAGTCTACAGCTTCCATGTGCTAATTCATTATGACATAGAAAACATGGGGCTACAGTTTTCAAAGCAAGATTTTATGGGACTGTGCTCTGTTTCTATTTGGGAGGATGAGGTGGTTCAAAAAAAAAGCACTGTACTTGAATATAAAAGATATGAATTTGAGTCTTAGTCTCAGTTAGTCTTAGTTACTAGTTGTGTGCAACAAAGACAAATTAGTTAAATTCAGAGCTTCAGTTTCCTTACCTGCAAAATGAGATAAGTAGTATCTACATCCTGGGGTTGTTGTGAGACTTAAAGAGACACTATTTAGGATATTACAATATCAACTGATAATGGCAAACAAAGACAATGTGTTCCTTGCCCTGGTAGAACTGGCTGTCAAGAAGCACAGTCAGTAATCAGATAGTCAATATCACTAATGAATGTAAAATTGCACCTGGGACAGGTGCTATGAAGAAGAAACTCTTTTTCTGATACCCTGTATCCAATCTTCCAAAAAAATCTGTTGTCTCTGCCTTCAAAATGCGGGCCATCCCCACTCTGTGGTTCTGAAGGCATGAATTTCCATTCTGAAGATTTAGTTTAATACCAGTTCTCCAATAGCATGGTTCAAATTTCAGTTACTGCAGTATCAGAACTATGAGTAATTACATAAAGTACAAACTTTACTACTAGGTTTTCAGTCCACAAATCCCCACATAAATAACAGATGCACATCATAATCTATGACCAATCACGTTACCTCATTGAATGCCTGTGGACAATTGGTCACTGCATATCTGTTATTCAGTTCATGCACAGACAGCAAAGTGTGTAATTATGACACCTCTTTGTCTCTTAGTGATAAACCCATTTGACATTTTGCAAAAGTGGATAATTAAAAGAAAGAATTGAGCCACAAAGATGAACATGCTGTAAAGAAATGAGAAATGATAATGCTGGAAAATGAAATTCAAATCCAATATAAATGGAGTTACAGAAGAAATACCTGCCTGGGGGAACACTGGCATAGCCATATTTCAAGCGACTCTAGATTTTTAGACAGCAGGACTTAAGTTACACTTATCAACATAACTGTAGAAGTGGTTGTGACAATGGAGATGTTCCAGAGGACATGATGCTGACAAATAAGTGCTCATTAAAGGCACTCTCAGGAGTATTTTAAGACATTGAAAGTGCGAAGAATAAACCATTAGAAGTTGATCCAGACTTAGAAAGTAGTAGTTCAGCAAGGTGTAGAGAGATGTTTCCTCATTATTGTAAGTAAGACAAGAGGAAAAAGGCAAATTTTGTTCAAATTTCACTTGATAAATTTTTTATGAAGGAGAAAAACATGAAATCTCAATGTTTCTAATGTTTTAAATTACAGTGTTCTAAATGAATAATAGTTGTGCTATTTTTTCATTTACCGATATGTTTATAACTGACAGTAGAGAGTTTTTAAAGCTTTGGAAAATTTTTTAAAGGTTGGGGAACAAATGTAATTTTTCCCACTGATTACTAAGATTGATTATTAAGATGAATGCTTTCAGTTGGCATGGACATATATACAGTTCTGCAGTCCATTCAAAGCAAGGACTACCTGGATATAAAGAAATTCACCTACCACAACTGCTGCCACTTTGATCTGAACCACCACGGTCTTTTGCCTGGATTATTGCTATAATCCCTTACCTGTTCTTTTATTTTTGTTTTCTCTTCTCCTGGCCTTGGTCTTCTGCAACTTATTCTCAGTACAAAACCAGAGAGATCCTGAACAGCATATGACATATCATTTTATGCTTCTGCTAATGGCTTCCCGTATTATTCAGAGTGGAACCCACAGTCCTTACTTTTACAATGCCTCTTGTGATTTAAGTTCTTGGTACTTTTCTGGCCTCACTTTTTGTTTTCGTCTTAGTTTCTCACTGCTCTAGCCAAAGAGGGCTACTGCTGTTTCTCAACTCATCAGGCATGCTTCTGCCTCAGGTTCTTTGCACTCTCTGTTCCCTCTCTGGAATGCTCGTGTTCTGATAGGCTTTATTCAGAGGATCTTCTCTCCATGATTACTTCCCTGGGAACGTTCTCTAAAATTCAGCCCCTCACTGAACATTTCTCATCTCATCTTTCCTTCTTCATTATTTATTTATTTATTTATTTTTTAACCTTAGCAAGCATCAGTAACACTATATATTTTACTTTTTCATCTCATTTATTTTTTGTTATACTCACTACAGTGTAAGCACAGAGAAGACAGAAGTTTTATTCTCCACCTTATATCGCCAGTGCCCACAGTAGTGCCTGACATGTGGTGGGTGGCCTCAAAATATCTGGTAAATTAATACTGAGTACATGATTGAGAGCCTACAGTTTTTAACATTTTACAGAAATAAAATTATTTCTGGATCATAAAGGAATTACTTTATGTGATTTGACAAGTCTTTTTTCTGCCTCAATATTAAATTCTACCAGAAGATCAAAACAACTAAATATAGCTTTGCCTTCAATGATAGATATATTATCATTTAGTTTACTATTAATCTTCTGTTTGTGTATGTTGATGACAGTTCTACCTGAGTCCATTTACAAATCTGGCACCGTAATTTTAATTAATTCTATTATTCCTTTGCTGCCTTCAATGCCTCAGTTCACCAGATGCTGTAGGCTCTAGATCACAGCGTGTCATATTATGTACTGAGCGTGTCCTTAACAATATAAAATGGTGATTGGATTTCAGTGGACTGAAAAAATGGCTATATTTTGGTAGGGTGCAAAATATTCCATAACCACTTGGTGATAAACAAATAAATCTCCGTTATCTACTCTTGCCCCAACACTGCAATCTTCAATAATTACTTCTGTAGCTCTCATTTGCTTTTTGACTAAGAAGAGGTATTCAAACTCTAATCATTTATTCCTTGAGATTTCATACATTATACATTAAAGTTTTACTTTGAAATAATTTCAGATTACAGAAAAGTAAAAATACTAAAAAGAATTCTTATATATCTACCACCCATGTTTTCTAAATGTTAACATATTACCATGTCTGCCTTTTGTTCTTCCTATCTATATATGTATATATACATCAAGTATTGTTATTATTCCTAAACAATTTGAAAGGAAGTTGCAGACATATGCCCCCTTAGCCCTAAATATTTCAGTGCGTATTGCTAAAAACAAGGACATATTCTTAGATAATCTCAGTAAAATGATCAAAAACAGGGAATTCGTACAATTACTTTTAGACACAGCATTTCTAAAACTGTATGTATTGGTAACTGATACCATCCTGATTATTATTATGTCTATAATTTAATCTGCTTTCAAAGGAAGCACTATGTCACTGTTGCCTTTTGTTCTTATTTTATAAATTTTGCTTCAAATGATGTCAAAATGAAGCTTATTGCATCCTGACAATTGTTATATCACTCTGTTTCTTCCTTGTGAATTTAAAGCAGCAGATCAAAAGTTATTCTGAGAACTCCCAGAAATAACACATCTGTCTCAGTTTTTAGAGTTACTATTTTTGGTCTGGTAAAATTAGAGGAGACCCTTGGGATTCAAAGGTTTGCAATGAGTGATTTTGAATGTTCACAGAGCCGTTTCTCCCCACAAATTTTGATGCGCATTTTTTACTGTGAGGTCACAGTACTGCCCCTCCCTTCCTCCAAGCACTGTAACACATCAACTTTTGTAGTGTAATGAACACGTGATGGTTTCTTTTCCTCTTCTGTTCTTTTGGTTTGTTCTTCCCATCCCAATGGCTGCTGAAAAATTTCCTACGAGTTCTTTTTTTTTTTTAATGTTTTTCTATTATATTATGTTAGTCGCCATACAGTACATCCCTGGTTTTTTATGTAAAGTTCAATGATTCATTAGTTGCATATAACACCCAGTGCACCATGCAATATGTGCCCTCCTCAATACCCATCACCAGCCTATCCTATTCCCCCACCCCCCTCCCCTCTGAAGCCCTCAGTTTATTTCCCAGAGTCCATAGTCTCTCATGGTTCATTCCCTCTTCTCTTTACCCCCCCCTTTCTTCTTCCCTTTCTTCTCCTACTGATCTTCCTACTTCTTATGTTCCATAAATGAGTGAAACCATATNATGATAATTGTCTTTCTCTGCTTGACTTATTTCGCTTAGCATTATCTCCTCCAGTCCCATCCATGTTGCAGCAAATGTTGAGAAATCGTTCTTTTAGATAGCTGAGTAATATTCCGTTGTATATATGGACCACAGCTTCTTAATCCAGTTATCTGTTGAAGGGCATCTCGGCTCCTTCCACGATTTAGCTATTGTGGACAATGCAGCTATGAACATTGGGGTGCATATGGCCCTTCTCTTTACTACGTCTGTATCTTTGGGGTAAACACCCAGTAGTGCAATGGCTGGGTCATAGGGTAGTTCAATTTTTAACTTTTTAAGGGACCTCCACACTGTTTTCCAGAGTGGCTGTACCAACTTGCATTCCCACCAACAATGTAGGAGGGAACCCCTTTCTTCACATCCTCTCCAGCAATTGTTGTTTCTCGCCTTGTCAATTTTTGCCATTCTAACTGCCATAAGGTGGTATCTCAGTGTGGTTTTGATTTGAATTTCCCTGATGGCTAATGATTTTGAACATTTTTTCATGTGTCTGTTAGCCATTTGTATGTCTTCATTGGAAAAGTGTCTGTTCATATCTTCTGCCCATTTTATGATTTGTTTATTTGTTTCTCGTGTATTGAGTTTGAGAAGTTCTTTGTAGATCTTGGATACCAGTCCTTTATCTGTGGTGTCCTTTGCAAATATATTCTCCCATTCCGTGGGCTGTCTCTTAGTTTTTTTGACTGTTTCCTTGGCTGTGCAGAAGCTCTTTATCCTGATAAAGTCCCATAAGTTCATTTTATCTTTTATTTCTCTTGCCTTTGGAGATGTGTCGTGAAAAAGGTTGCTCTGGCCGATGTCATAGAAGTTGTTGCCTATGTTCTCCTCTAGAATTTTGATGGATTCCTGTCTCACATTGAGGTCTTTCATCCATTTGGAGTTTATTTTTGTGTATGGTGTGAGAGAGTGGTCAAGTTTCATTCTTTTGCATGTAGCTGTCCAATTTTCCCAGCACCATTTATTGAAGAGACTGTCTTTTTTCCACCGGATGTTTTTTCCTGCTTTATCAAAGATTAGTTGCCCAAAGAGCCGAGGGTCCATTTCTGGGTTCTCTATTCTGTTCCATTGGTCGATGTGTCTGTTTTTGTGCCAGTACCATGCTGTCTTTGTGATCACAGCTTTGTAGTACAGCTCGAAATCCGGCATTGTGATGCCCCCAGCTTTGTTTTTCCTTTTCAACAGTTCCTTGGAGATTCGGGGCCTTTTCTGGTTCCATACAAATTTAAGGACTATTTGTTCCAGTTCTTTGAAAAATGTCCTCGGTATTTTGATCGGGATAGCATTGAAAGTGTAGATTGCTCTGGGTAGTATGGACATTTTAACTATGTTAATTCTTCCAATCCATGAGCATGGAATATTTTTCCATCTTTTTATGTCTTCCTCAATATCTTTCAAAAGTGATCTATAGTTTCTAGGATATAGGTCCTTTACGTCTCTGGTTAAGTTAATTCCAAGGTAACGTATGGTTTTTGGTGTTATTGTAAATGGGATGGATTCCCTAATTTCTCTTTCTTCAGTCTCGTTATTCGTGTATAGAAATGCAACTGATTTCTGGGCATTGATTTTGTATCCTGCCACCTTACTGAATTGTTCTATAACTTCTAATAGTTTGGGAGTGGATTCCTTTGGGTTTTCCATATAGAGTATCATGTCATCTGCAAAGAGAGACAGTTTGACTTCTTCTTTGCCGATTTGGATACCTTTGATCCCTTTTTGTCTTCTGATTGCTGTTGCAAGGACTTCTAGTACTATGTTGAATAATAGTGGCGAGAGTGGGCATCCTTGTCGTGTTCCTGATCTTAAGGGAAAGGCTTCCAGCTTTTCCCCATTGAGAATAATGCTTGCAGTAGGCTTTTCATAGATGGCTTTTATGAGATTGAGAAATGTACCCTCTATTCCTACACTCTGAAGGGTTTTAATCAGGAAAGGATGCTGTATTTTGTCAAATGCTTTTTCTGCATCAATTGAGAGGATCATATGGTTCTTGAGTCTTTTCTTGTTGATATGATGTATCACATTGATTGATTTGCGAGTGTTGAACCATGCTTGCATCCCAGGTATGAATCCCACTTGGTCATGATGGATAATCCTTTTAATGTACTGTTGGATTCTATTAGCAAGGATCTTGTTGAGGATTTTGGCATCCATATTCATTAGAGAAATCGGTCTGTAATTCTCCTTTTTGAGGGGGTCTTTGCCTGGTTTGGGGATCAAGGTAATATTAGCCTCATAGAATGAGTTTGGTAGCTTTCCTTCTGTTTCTATTTTTTGAAATAGCTTTAGGAGAATAGGTATTATTTCTTCTTTGAATGTTTGGTAGAATTCCCCAGGAAAACCGTCTGGGCCTGGAGTTTTATTATTTGGAAGGTTGTTTATCACTGACTCAATTTCTTCATAGTTAATTGGCCTATTTAAGAAATCTATTTCTTCCTGTTTCAGTCTTGGTAGTTTATAGGTTTCCAGGAAGGCCTCCATCTCTTCCAGATTGTTTAGTTTTTTGGCATATAGCTGTTGATAAAAGTTTCTAATAATCCTTGCAATTTCAATGGTGCTGGTCGTGACCTCTCCCTTTTCAGTCATAATTTTAATAATCTCAGTCCTTTCTCTTTGTTTTTGGACAAGTTTTGCCAGTGGTCTATCAATTTTATGGATTCTCTCAAAGAACCAGCTTCTAGTCCTGTTGATCTGCTCTACTGTGGTTCTGGTCTCTAATTCATTGATTTCTGCTCTAATCTTGGTCAACTCCTTCCTTGTCAGTGGGTTAGGCCTGTCCCTCTGTTGCTGTTCCAGTTTCTTGAGGTGAGAATATAGAAACTGCATTTTAGATTTTTCTATTCTTTTGAGTGAGGCTTGGATGGCTATGTATTTCCCCCTTAGGACTGCCTTTGCAGTATCCCATAGGTTTTGGACCGTTGTGTATTCATTCTCGTTGGTCTCCATAAATTGTTTAATTTGTTTTTTGATTTCCTGGTTTATCGAGTCATTCTTGAGCAGGATGGTTCTTAGCCTCCAAGTGTTTGAGTTTCTTCCAGGTTTTTCCTTGTGGTTGAGTTCCAATTTCAGAGCGTTGTGGTCTGAGAATATGCAGGGGATAATTTCAATCTTTTGGTATTGGCTGAGACCTGTTTTGTGTCCCAGAGCATGATCTATTCTTGAGAATGTTCCATGGGCATTTGAATAGAATGAGTATTCTTTGGTTCTGGGGTGTAGTGTTCTATATATATCTATGAGGTCCAACTCGTCGAGTATGGCATTCAAAGCCTTTGATTCTTTGCTTAGTTTTTGCCAGGGTGTTCTGTCTATTTCTGATAGTGGGGTGTTGAGGTCCCCTACTATTACTGTGTTCTTATCTATATGTCTCTTTATTTTGGTTAAGAGTTGGCTTGTGTATCTTGCTGCTCCCCTGTTGGGGGCATATATATTAATAATTGTCATATCCACTTGTTGAATACTTCCTTTAAGAATAATATAGTGCCCTTCTGTATCTCTCTCTATGGCCTCTAGTTTAAAATCCAGTCTATCTGATATGAGAATTGCTACTCCAGCTTTCTTTTGAGGTCCATTTGCGTGGAAGATGGTACTCCATCCCCTTACTCTAAGTCTGAATGCATCTTTGGGTTCAAAATGAGTCTCTTGTAGACAGCAAATGGATGGGTCATGTCTTTTTATCCAATCTGCAACCCTGTGGCGTTTTATGGGAGAGTTTAAGCCATTTAGATTGATAGAGATTATTGACAGATATGATTTTAATGATGCCATTTCTCTTTAAAGTCTTTGTATCGGTTGTGACTTGCTGCTCTGTATCACTCTTGGGGCCTTTTTACCTTTATAGAGCCCCCCTTAATATCTCCTGTAGGGCTGGTTTCGTGGTTACGAAATTGGTTAATGATTGGCGATTTTGGAACGTCTTTATTTCTCCATCAATTCTGAATGACAGCTTTGCTGGATAAAGGATCCTTGGCTGCATGTTTTTCTCTGAAAGAGCTTTAAAAATGCCCCCCCAAGCCTTTCTCTCATTCCAGGTCTCTGTAGACAGGTCTGACGTAATCCTGATACCTTTGCCTTGGTACGTGAGAAATTTCTTTGACCTGGCCACTTTCAATACTGTATCCTTGGATCTAATATTTGCGAAATGCACTATAACGTGACGTGGTGTAGGTTTGTCGTGGTTGAGCTTGGGAGGGGTCCTCTCTGTCTCTTGGACACGAATGCTTGTTTCCCTTGCTAGATTAGGGAAGTTTTCAGCTACAATTTGTTCAAATATCTCTTCTAGACCTCTGTTTTTCTCCACCCCTTCAGGGATGCCGATGATTCTGACATTGGATCGTTTCATAGAGTCAGTAATCTCCCGTAATCTACATTCGTGGGCGTGGATTTTTTTAAGACCAGCTTCTATTTTCGTTTTTTCTTCTACTAACCCATCCTCCAATTCGCTAACGCGTTCCTCTGCCTCGGTGACCCTGGCCGTCAGAGCCTCTAGTTTTGACTGTATTTGGCNTCTAGTTTTGACTGCATTTGGCTCATAGAATTTTTAATTTCTGCCAGATTCGCTCTCATTTCTGCCCTTAGAGATTCTATATTCTCATTAACATTTTCGTTAATACTTTTTTCAAGTCTACACATCATCTTGACCATTGTTACTCTGAATTCCATTTCTGATAATTGGGATACATCCATATGTATTAATTCTGTGGCAGAGGCCACAGACTCATTGTCTTTTCTTTGCTGGGGGGGATTTCTCCTTTTGTCATTCTGATGAGGAGAGGATGCGGGGTTGTCCAGAGCCCAAATGATTGACTGGGACCCAGGCCGTGCACCCTTGTTTTATAGTGTTCTTAGGGATGTGGGCTTCTTGATTTTTCAGCCTGTCTTTTGGGGAGGGGCCTGGAGAGACAGTCAGCAAGAAAGGGAACCCAAGCAGAGGAGTGGGAGAGGAAGAAGCAGGCTCCCGGTGGAGAAGCCCGATGAGGGACTCCTTNNNNGGGACCCAGGCCGTGCACCCTTGTTTTATAGTGTTCTTAGGGATGTGGGCTTCTTGATTTTTCAGCCTGTCTTTTGGGGAGGGGCCTGCCACGCCAATACTCAGGCAACCCCGTTTGGGTAGAGTCTCCGTGTCCCCTGCGAGGGGGGATAGGGATGGGCACCCTGCAAGCCGGTATTTCCAGGCTTTTGTTCTCTGGCGGCTTTCCCTGGTGGTTTGCTGTGCCTCTTCTGAGAGTCAAAGCAGAAGTATCCAAATCTCAGCCTCTGTCTCAGAACAGAGGGATCACGGACCTTTCTCCACTGATGTTCTGGCCACTTTAACTCTGTTTCTGTTGGTGCTGCTCAACCCTGCAGCATCCCGGGCTGTGCGCCCCACACCCGGCGTCCCAGCCCTCACTTCCAGGGCCGGCACGTCTCTGNTCTCACTTCCAGGGCCGGCGCATCTCTGTCCTTTGTGTTTCTAACACCGCCAGAGCCAGCTGCCCCCGTGTGCTCCCGGAGCTCCCAGTCTCAGTCTGGTTCCAGTGAGCACACCAGAGCTCCGTTATAGTCTGGTCGCACGCGTTCTCCAGCTCACGGTCTCAGTCTGCTCTCTCGCGGGTGCCGGTCCGTGAGTCCGCCTGCTCCCCCGTGCAGGTGGCTATCGCTTCCTGGGGCTCAAATGCGGCGGCTCCATCCCCCTTCCGTTTATCTTCCGATATCTGTGCGTGGTTTCATGGCTCCCCACTTCGCACCTCAATACTCAGCACTGGAGATGTTCATTTGTAGAGATCCAGATGTGTCTTCCTGCATCTCATGCTGATTCCATGGATGTTCAGGATGGTCTGGTACCTATCCAACTCTACTCAGGGGACCGGCTGAAAAAGGGGTCCCCTACTCCTCCACCATCTTAACTCCTCCTCCCCTCCTACGAGTTCTTTATGGGCAGGCCTCAGTTGGTGCATTTGCTTACCAGAGCCCCCCAAATCACCTTTGCTGGGTAGTCATCTATTGTTTTTTCTTTCTCCTCCTTTCCTTCTTCTGTTAGGACCTATGGGTGGTAACAAATTTCTTGCCTCTAGTCCCATATTCCTTCATTATCCCCTGTGGTTCCTTCGTATCCCAATCATACCTATGTAATTAATCCCTTTCTAAATAATTGCTTATCAAATTAAAATTATTTCTATTTAAGTGTGCCATTTATTTCTTGATAGGATCTTGGTTTGCCCAATGCACTAACTCTTTAAAAGCAAGTTTTCATTGGGATTTCTAATCCTTTCAGCCAAAGTGATCCTAAGGGTATGGGGTGAGTGTGCGTGTATGTGTGTGTGTGTGTGTATGTATGTGTGCATAATCCACTTAGCCACAAACCAAATTTGTATTTATTCTGTATATTCAATTTTCATAACATTTTATGCATCACATAACCCTTTTATATATTAGTCTTTGGAGCTCTCCTTTTTAATAATTGCAATCTTTTGCATGGTGGTTGATTATAACGTAATTAAGTTACACATTTTCCTCTTTGGAAACATTTAAGTCTTCTTAAACCTTCAAATTTCCACTATTATAAATAACGTTTGTAAAATTATCTTATGTATAAGGCTTTGGTGATAAATTCCCTAAAGTATAATTATTGAGTTAAAGTATATATTTACATTTATCAATATTTATTTTTATTTTATAGCTTATACATATGTCATATTTATATTTGCTATGTTACAAAATTTCTTTCTAAAAGAATTAGAATAATCTAGCCATGTGTGAAAAATACCCATTTTGTTGCCTCTTAGCAAGCATTGTCTGTTTTTGTTTTTTTACTTTTTGCTACTTCATCAGAAGAAAAATATCTAAATTATTATGAATGGATTTTAATTTATTTTCACACAAACATTTTCATCTCTTCTCCATCAATTTTCTTCCTTGTATAGTTCAGGAATTCCTTTAATTCTTGATTTCATGCAATTAAGGAAAATTAAACCAGAGCTTTTAAAAACTCTAGATTTTGATTTTAATTTAGTTGAGATTTAATCAACTAGGAAGACATTGTTGACCCACAGATACTATTTATAAAGTATTATTATTATTTGGGAGGTACTTAATTTTGTACTACTATAATCAAATGTTAGAATTTCTATCAACTAATTTAGCAGTTAGACATCAAGCACCAGTACAGTTTCCTATAATACAAAAAGTTCCCTTCTTCTGGGAAGTGTGAGTGATTCTGGTGAGGAGTGGTATGACGGGGTATCTGTTTGAGTTGTTGGTTTATGGCGTTGAGAGTCATGAAGTTATTCAAGGGGTGTCATTCATCAAAGTGCTGAATGAAGTGTCTAGTTGTGTTTCACCAGCCAATGCAATTGGGAGGGAGATGATTATTTAAAAGAAATCATAGTTAAAAACTAGTTCTTAGGGGTGCCTGAATGGCTCAGTTGGTTGAGCCTTTGGGTCTTGGTTTTGGTTCCAGTTGTGATCTCAGTGTCATGGGATGGAGCCCTGTGTGGGGTTCTGTGCTGGGCACAGAGTCTGCTTGAGATTCTCTCCCTTTCCTTCTGCCCCTTCCCCCAATTTGTGTGCACTTTAACTCTCTCTAAAAAACAAAAACAAAAACTAGTTCCTAAAGAAAAAGAAGGAACAATCCACAGAACAATGTCCTTAATTCTCCATAGATTTTTATTTTTTTATTTTAATTTTTTAAAAAGATTTTATTTATTTATGACAGAGAGAGAGACAGCCAGCGAGAGAGGGAACACAGGCAGGGGGAGTGGGAGAGGAAGAAGCAGGTTCCCAGCGGAGAAGCCTGATGTGGGGCTCGATCCCAGGACTCTGGGATCACACCCTGAGCCGAAGGCAGACGCTTAACAACTGAGCCACCCAGACGCCCCTCTCCACAGATTTTTAAAATGGAGAAATAAAGTAGTTTTTGATATCAATTTTCAGTTTTATCTTCAATAGGAATCACAGTATTCCTTTTCTTTAAGTTCCTGCAACTGTTTTTAGTATATCACAATTTAAAGTTTCCACCTCTCTTATTTAATGCTTTGACCAAATTTATGAATCCATCATTTTTTATATTTTTGTTTCTCACTTTTATTCCTATCCTTTCTTCCACCTTGTTCCCTAAACCTGATATTCCTTTGGTTTTTTAAAGATTTTTCTTTTTTGTGCAATTCTCTCCTTACATTCTCTTTTTCTATGAAGCTTTTTGAAGCTTGTAGAAAACTCTTTTGCAGACATGAACTCTGTACACTCTTGAATTATAATGAAAGGGCAAAGAAAACTGAAGTACTGTGGGACAGTTTTCCTAGCTGAGGGGTTTTCTTTGCTCTGCCTGATTGTTTGAGCGAGTGCCAGGCTGAAACCTGCATAGAAGAATATCATGTGACCTATGCCAGTTTTCGAATCTAGGCCTGTGTTGGGGTTAGCAGCTTCTCATTCCCCGAGGCTTATGAGACCACCTGCAACCTCAGCCTGTGCAGGACTAGGAACCACTTTGTCCTGGGTTCACTTGGACCCTTCGGACCAGCTAATTGCCCCAAATCTCTCTTTTCAATTGATCTTAGCTGTGTTCTAAATGCCAGCTTCTCTGGTCATCTATTCTTTCCGGTCCTCTCTCCCTATGCTCTGCATTTTTTGCTGCCTGTCCTGTTACTGCCCTTCTTCCCTACACTGTGCTTTCTGCCTAGGGAAGCCCCGGCTGTGTAGTGAATAAGCTCTCCCCTTAGTCTGTACCTTTCCATGGATCTTGCCTATCTCCATGACTAAAGTAAAAGCAGGTCTCCCCCAAGTGTGCTGCTCCTTTCACGAGCACTCCTCACATGATCGGAGGAAAAATAGGGAGGAAAGTAGAAATAATCTCTAATTTCTTAGGCCTACTCACTTACACTTAATTGTAAAAAAAAGCGCTATACTTTGAGGCTTAGTCTCTTCAGATGCTAACCATCCGCCTTACCAGTCACTGTCATTAACTGGTCCATATATCCACCTTCATCAACAACATTGGCCCCTGGCTCAGTCATTTCCTTCCCCCTAAATCTCACGTCCACTCTTAGTCTTTCATATCTACTTTGGAGGCCCTTCCAACCATGAGGAGATATACTGATGTGAGGCTGAAATTCATCGACTGTTTTTTTTTTTAAAGCAGTGAGACAAAAATTTTGAAATACTAAAAATGGTAGTCTGTATAATTGTTTAGAAATATGCAGGCCTTGTTAGAGAATAAAACCCCCCACTTCTTTGAATAGAGGAGTAGCCAAGTAACTTTCTCTGGACAGTGAAACACAAATGGACCAATTGTGTTAATTTCATTCAAAAGCTTTAAGGGCCAATGAATGGCTCATTACATTTTTCCTGCCTCTGAGATTGCTGAGATACAGTGTAAATGTGCAATAGACTTGTTTTAAACTGCTGATATTTTCAACACAATTTAGCATGTACTGATGGGTATATTGCGAGACAGAGATTATCCTCTCCCCAACCAAAAAACATATTTCATCTATAAGGTCCTTTCTTTTCTATCCAAGATAATCTATGCTGGTGACTGTGTGTGTATATGTATGTCGTGTGTGTGTGTGTGTGTGTGTTTCCTAGTTTTCGAATATCAAAACACATTGAATTTCTCCAAGATAAAGGAACATATAAACAGAGAGTTTTCCTTTCGTGGGTAAGTTTTTTTATTACCTGCTTCAAATGGGAAACTTACTGGCATAGAGATAATTGATGATTGTGTTACCCAATTATATCTTTCTTTTGTTATTTCAGGGACTGAGAAGGAAGTTTCCTCTAAAAAAATATAAAAGACATTTCTTCTTTTTTCTTCCCTTGTTCCAACATGTGTATATCCCTTCTTGGGATGGAATGGTCAGAGCCATAGTAGAATACTTGATGTGGTAATTAAAGCACCAGCTCCAAGGTTCAGAAACAATCCTGATAATACTGATCAATTCCATCCTAAGAAAATGAAGAACGTTTGTGTGTCCAGTATCCAAAAAAAAGCTCCCTAGCTTATAAAGAAGATCATTTAAAGTCTTTCTGAATAAAGGCTAATATTTGGAATAACATTAATTCTGACCTTTTCTTTAGTCTCCATTTCTTGTTTTCCTCATTCCAGAACTAGAATGATATTCTTATCCTTTTTTCCCCCTCTTTGGTTGAAGCTCTTAAACATAATGTCCTCTTTTTTCTTGAGATATCATTCATTGTCTGCCTTGGTGGTGTGCTGGAGCCGGCTCCCACAGCCTCCAAGGAATAGATGGGGTATTTCTTCCCAACTTCAGGTTTGGTGGCTTCACACTGAGTGCCGTGACTTCAGCCATGGTGGTTGATTTAAATAAAACACACTGATTGGCTGTATTTAAAATTTTGTCCCCATACATATAACCATATGGATAATTTTCATCCAGGACTTGCACGTAAACCTCCTTCCCCTCTTCAGCTCCAGCCATCTCCCTGCATTCCATTTCCACTGCTCATTTCCAAGGCCATATCCTCCTTGACGTAATTTAGAACTGATTCATCCCTGAAATATTAGACCAAATACCCTACCCTGAGCTCATACTCCAAGATTCTCAGCTCATTGCTCTTTTACTCTCATTGCACCAATTTTTCAGAGCTCCAACACATTTATTCTTCCTCTTCCACAAATGTATCAGCCCTTGTCTCTCAATGCTTCTTTTTCTGACCAGCCTAGTCCCCACAATCCAACACATCAATTATTATTTTTTCTCCTTTAATCCCTTTAGTTCCCATGTGGATCAATCAATCCTTGTAACCTGTGCACTGCAGGCTGTTGAACATAGACGTTCACGTTCAAGAAGCCACGGAGAAGCAGCTCTGCATATTTGTGCTTTGTGACCCAGGGGTTGGCAAATGTTTTCTGTAAAGGGATATGTATGAAATATTTTAGGCCTTGTGGGCTGCATACCATCCCCTTTTATGTTGTTTTCCTTTTTGTGTGACACTTTACAAGTGTAAAACTCTTAGCTAGGGAATTTATAAAAACAGGCCAATGCCTGGAATTAAGAGCCAACGCCTGCTCTTACCTCAGACTGACCCACAGCAATGTGTGACAATTCTTGTTGAAAGCCTCCATCTGCTCTCATTCTCCACAGCAGCATCTCTTCATTTTGACCATCAGAAGGTTCCTACGCAACCCTCCCTCTGCTTCAACTTCATAGCAGACCATACCTCACTATTCATAAGTAGTCCTCTGCCTAGCTGTTTTTCTTATCACCTCACATACTTCTGTGTCTACTGCCGTTTCAAATGAGTTGAGGCCTCTTCATTTTGAAAGACCACCATGGACCCCAAAGTCTCAAGATACCACTATAGCACATAATGTTTCCCCATAAAAAGGGTGAAATATACCCAAAAATATAAATAGCTCAGCAAATCCCTAATGAGGAATACTACACGATAGACAATCATTGGCATTCTCACTGGCCAAAGAGATGTTCTCAAGTCCCCCAGGCATTCAGATATGGTCATACCTCAGCAACATGACAGACTATTACATGTCACCTTCGTGGTTGCTTGAAAGAGCCAAAATTGTGAAGACTAAACTCCTGAGTGCCAGAGAGTTTCTGTATTAACAATTCTGGAAAAGATCTTTAGATTTTCTGTCACTTCATACTTTTTCACACGAGATTCCGCCTGCCTAGAAGACTCTTCAACCACCCTCACCACCTCTTTATCTGGGTAAGCCCTACTGCTGGGATAACTGGATCAAAGTATAGAAACATTAAGACATCAAGTTGCATATCTTTGAATTATTTGTCAGAATTTTGTATCAATTTAAACTCCCACTCACAGTGTGTGAAAGTGTCCTTTACACCAAATTGGGGACATATTTTTAATATTTTGCTTCAAAATGTGTTAATTGAGTTGTTTCAGAAGAATGTTTAAACTATATAACTGCATACATGTCCGACCCCAATGCTTTATTCTGTGAATGTTTGGTATGCTATAATTATAGTACTGACAGCTCCCATAATTCTTTACCTTGGTTTATTCTATGGAATTATTTCAGCACTTGGGGAAAAGTCATTCTGGGCTTGTTGTAAAATTTACTTTGCTAGCCACGCATGGCACCTGAAACTGTAGGTATTTAAGTGATTATTTCTTGGGATGTGCTCATCCGAGTGCAAATGAGTTTGGCTCTGAACACATTTTAGCAGGCGTTTGACAGCTTGGATGACTGGCACATTGTCATCTTCATAACACACCTAAAATGTAGAGTGCCAAAAATCACAAACAGGTTGGGTGTAGTTAAAGATCTGAGACCTTGTCTGACTTAGTTAATCTTTTAAATCATAGCAGCAGAAATATGCCAACTGTAATTAAAATTGCAGGCTGTGATGTAAAATATTATTATCTTACCTGCAGATATATATTTTTATTTTAATATTCCATATTCATGTTAAAATGTGTCTTCATAAAACTGGTTTGTGGTATTGGATTGATGGTTGGTGGGACTGGAAACCTCTTCGGGCAAGAAGGGTAATTTTGGTATACTGATCAGCACTTTCTTACTCTGACCATTTGAGTTTTTGTTGTTGTTGTTCTAGGGCTATAAAACTTGGGGAATTTTTATTGATGAGGAACAAAATCCATTTTTATTATATCATATGTAGATAATAGACATTAGTAAAACACAGCAAAGGGACCCTGACAGAGTCAGTGATTCATAACACATCAGACACTCTTTTCTGGAGGTGTTAGGGTTTAATAAAGAGGACTTTGAATCATTGTGTGTGTGTGTGTGTGTGCGCGCGCGCACGTGTATGTGTTAGTTAATATCCACAAGTTGTTGAAATACAAAAAGAGAACAGGGGCTTAAAAAGGTATAAGGCTCAATCCTTTTTTTTTTTAAATTTAGTTTTCAGAAATTTCTATCATGTACAAAATATTCACTAGATGTTTTCATTCCGAGCACTGTAAGTCATCAATGTATATCAAGTACCTATTTTAAATTTCTTAATTTTTGTTTCCCCCAGGGAGGTAATGTAGGAATTCTGATCAGTTGAAAACTGATACCACGGATATGACATACACAAAGTAAAAAGAGAAATCAGTGGGGAAAGGAGAATCAGAAGAATCTGCTATCCTGAGAATCAAGGCTGGAAGTGTTAGCATGAGGGAAGAAGGGAGGCAGTTTAGAGGAATGGAGTGAAGAGGGCGCTAGATTTTGTTATAAGCAAACAGTAGTTCCCCTTTATCTGTGGTTTTGCTTTCACAGTTTCAGTTACTCCAGTAACTGAAGGGATGCAGTCGTGAGGCAAATGATCCTCCTTCTGACAAATCATCAGAACGCCAATAGTAGACTAACGCTACACTAGGCTACGTCACAATGCCTACGTCATTCACGTCCGCCCGGCGTTTGATCATTTTGCATCGTCATAAGAAGGGTGAGTACAGTATGATAAGATATTTTGAGAGAGAGAGACCACATTCACATAACTTTTATAACAGTATGTTGTTATAATTATGCTATTATTAGTTACTGTTGTTGATCTGTTACCCTGCCTAATTTATAAATTAAACTTTATTAGGTAAGTATGTAGAGTGGGTCTGTACCGTCTCTGGCTTCAGTCCCCTGCGGGACTTGGAATGCATTCCCTGGGAATAAGGGGGTACTGCTATAGTGATAGTTCTGGCATTAATACCTCCTTATCTTGTACCTACATTATCTTAAAGCCATGACTATAAGAGCTGGGGAGCACAGTGAGTTTTTAATTCCCTCATTTCCTTTTTTTAGACAAGGAAATTGAGACGCAGAGACTTGTCCATGATCTCACAATGAAATGGAGTTAAAGCAGATACCAGAAGGCAGATTAAAAAAAATCCAGTCTAATTGTTATATTAGTTTCAGCTGTATAATATAGTGATTCAGGAATACTATACATTACTCAGTGCTCATCACGATAAATATACTCTTAATCTGCTTCACCTGTTTCACCCATCCTCCCACCCACCTGCTCTCTGGTATCAGTGTGTTCGCTATAGTTAAGAGTCTGTTTTTTGGTTTGTCTTTTTTTTTCTTTGTTCGTTTGTTTCTTAAATTCCACATATGGAAATATGTTTTTCTATGGCTTTGTTTTTTTTTTTATCTGACTTACTTCACTTAGCATTAAACTCTCTAGATCCATCCATATTGTTGCAGACACCAAGATCTCATTATTTTTCATGGCTGAGTAATATTTCAGAAGGCAGATTTTCTTTGTCTTTTTCTTTTCTACTTCTTTCTTTCTTTCTTTCTTTCTTTCTTTCTTTCTTTCTTTCTTTCTTTTTCTTTCTTTCTTTCTTTCTTTCTTTCTTTCTTTCTTTCTTTCTTTCTTTCTTTCTTTCTTTCTTTCTTGTGTTTTCACTTCTGTGATCTCTCTTTGATGATATAGAAAACATGTCCATCTGGTAGTTTGAATTATTTGAAATCTGGAATGCCTGTGACTGATGTTTCTTAAACATGCTATAATTTATACATCCAATGAGTTTTATTCTTTCCTAGTATCATGTTAAGCAATTACACATTAATTCCAAAACTGATTTATGATCTGGGTAGCCTTGGGCCACTTTCTTAATTTTTCTAAACTTTCATTTTCTCATGTGTAAGAGGAAGATACTATCAACCTTGCATGTTTGCTTAAAGGTTTAGAGAGGATGCATATAACCACTATAGGTACTCAAGAAATAGTGGCTAGTGATCAAAACAAACAGAACACGGCTTATATTCATTGATATACATTACTGTTTAGTGCTTTACATGAAACATCTCTTTTGATCACTTAGACTATTTTTATGAAGACTGCCATTTAAAAATATATATTAGTATTGATCAAAAAATGTTCTAATTCATCTTCTGGAATGTTTGCATTTGAGTAATCAGAAGAGCCAGTTTTCTGAACATGAAGCTTCTGCTTGCCTGCTATATAGAGCCTTCCTTGTGTATGACCATTTTGTAGGCATCTCTGAACCACCATAGACCCTGCCCCTGATCATGACTCTGTATTGTTTTATGTGGAGGTGATTAGATTCCTATTAGTCTGGTAACAAATTACAAACTTAGAGGTTTAAATAACACAAATTTATTATCTTTCAGTTCTGCACGTTAGAAGGCCTATACATGTCTCACTGGGCTGGAATCAAAGGGTTGGCTGGGCTATATTCCCTCTGAAAGTCCTAGGGGAGAATATATTTCTGTGTCTTTTTCAGCTTCCAGAGGTTGCCCTGGCTTGTTGGCTTATGGCTCCATTCTTCTATCTTGAAAGCCTATAACATTAGGCCATACTTGCCTCATGCTGTTATTTTTCTGGTTCTCACTCTTCCATTTGTAAAGGACTCTGAGATTATATCAGTCCCATTTAGATAATATGAGAAAATCTCCTTGTTTTAAGAACAGCTGATTACTGACTTTCATTAGATGTGCAACCTTAATTTCCCCTTGCCATGCAACATAATGTAGTAACGGGTTCTGGGGATTAAGATGCAGACATCTTTGGGGGAGCATTATTCTGCTTACCACAGGAGAATGCATAAGAGGCAGTAGAAGCTGCTAGTTAGGAGCTTAATAATCTTACTTTATGTTCTCCATGAAAGAATCTGATAGCATTGACATAGCCTTCACCAGCCTTGTTTGTCATCAGTGCTGCTTTGCAAATGGGAGATTTCCTTTTGCTAGCAAAATTGTTTTATGTAGCATTTGTGTGCAGCAACATATTTAAGGTATGTTAGTATTATAATCCCTAGTATATCTCAACAGTTTACCCCCGAAGAGACAGTGTGGTGGGCAAAGGGCACTCTTGGGGAGAAATATGGGTACTGAATATCGACCATTTCTTTGCTATATGCATCCTGATCCCCACTGCTGTGGCTAGGAGAACAGGGTACAAGGCAGATGAATCTAGGTCTGAGTCTCAATGTCAGCTATGTGACCTTGAGCAAGTATTTAAATCTTGTAAACTGTAGTTTGCTTATATACAAAATAAAAATATTAGTGCTTATTTATATGGTTATTATTATGAAATGAAATAATGCATGCAAAGTAACATAGTATCTGACTCAGAGGACCCCATTAATGAGGGTGACTTGTTATTTTCATCTTTGTGAGGTTTAGTTCCCTTACCTGCAAGAAAGGGTTGGCCCAGATTCACCTAGTTCTAATAGTCCATAGTTCTAGATATGATTCTCTCTTTACAAAGGATTAAACAAGTTAACTTTGTTTTATTTTTGGAGAATGAGGTATGTAGATTTTAATTAGGTATTAAATGTCTCTTCTGTAAAGGTTATACAGCCATTTAGGTTTTTATTTTTATCTTTGTTTGAGAAGGATCAGACAAGGTATATGTTTTTAAGATATTATCCTTTTTGTTTTAGGTTGCATACTTAATGGCATATTTGGCTATGGTATTCTTTTTGATTAAAAAACATCTCTACTGGGGTGCCTGGGTGGCTCAGTCGATTAAATATCCAACTCTTGATCTCAGCTCAGGTCTTGATCTCAGGGTCATGAGTTCAAGCCCCACATTGGGCTCCATGCTGGGCATGGTGCCTACTTAAAAAACAAAAACAAAACCCAAATGAAAACAAAAACAAGAAAAACAATTCCATTTTTTCTGTAGCTATGTCCCTTTTCTTCACATTAAATATTATTTATTTGCCTTCCCTCTTTGTTTCCTTTATCATTTTGTCTAGTGGTTTGTCTAGTCAGCCTTTTTGTTTTTAACCAGCTTTTACTTTTATTGACTCTCTGTTTTTGTTGTTTTTGAACATATCACTGAATTCTGCTTTTATTTTTATTATTTTATTTCTTATACTTTGTACATTTTCTTATGGTTCTTCTAATCTTTCTTTCTTTCTTTCTTCTTTCTTTCTTTCTTTCTTTCTTTCTTTCTTTCTTTCTTTCATTATGTTCAATTAGCCAACATGTAGTACATCATTAATTTTTGATGTAGTGTTCTTCTAATTTCTTGAGATGGGGAGCTAGTTATTAATTTTCACTCTTTTTCTAAAAAATATGCAGTAAAGAATGTACATTTTCTTCTGACTATTGCTTTAGCTGCATCCCACAAGTTTTGATATGTAGAATTTTTATTATTGTTTAATTATAAATATTTTGAAACTACCATTGTAAGAATTACAATCCATGTATCATTTAGATGTGTTTTTAAACATTTCTAAGTATGTGGGGATATCTTTTCATCTTTGACTACTAATACTGTATTTGCTCAATGATTGTGATCTGAATGACAGATATTCCTTGATATTTGTTGAAATTTGTCTTATTTTCTAGCAGAGGGTCAAATTTTGTAAATCTTCCAAAGGGGCATGAGAAAAATGTGCATTCTTAATTGGTGTGTATGCAAAATTTGGTACACCGCATACTGATATTTTGTCCTGATTTATTAATCAGTAGGAAAAGTTTATTAAAATCTCTCTCTATGGTTATGACATTATCAATTTATTTTTGAATCTGAATTGCATTTTGCTTACTATATCTTGAAGCTATTTTGTTAGGTATATACAAATTAGTAAATTTTTTTGTCTTCTTGTAAAATTGTTAAATTATTAATGCTTTCAATATATAATGACCTTCTGTATTTCAAAATAACTTTTGGCCCTAAATTGCATTTTTGTCTCCTAGTAATACAGTGACTAAAGTTTTTGTTTATTTGTTTGTTTTGGGGCCAGGTATCTTGTTTCTCCCTTTAGTTTCAACCTTACTGTGTCTTAGTATTTTAGGTGCTCCTCTTTTAAATATGTGTAAGAGAATTTCTTTGTTTATTCAACCTTTGAATTTGTAACCAATCTGTTTTTATCTTCATTGAAAATCTTGTTTTGAAATTGAGATATAATTGACATATAACATTATATTAATTTCAGGTGTACAAGGTGATTTGATGTTCATATATATTGTAAATTTATCATCACGATAAGTCTGGTCAACATCCATCATCATACATAGTTATACATTTTTTTTCATATAATGAGAACTTTTAAGATCTGTTCTCTTAGTAACTTTCAAATATACAATACAGATTGTTAATATAGTCACCATGCTGTATATTACATCCCTAGGACTTATTTATTTGGTAATTGGAAGTTTATACCTTTGACCACCCTCACCCATTTTGCCCATCCACCCATCCCCACCTCTGGCAATCAGCAATCAGTTCTCTGATTCTGTGAGCTTTGTTTTATTTTGTTTTAGATTCCAGATATAAGTGAGATCACATTGTATCTGTCTTTCTCTGGCTGACTTATTTCACTTAGCATAATGCCCTCACAGTCCATCCATGTCATCACAAATGGGAAGATTTCTTTCTTTTTTATGGCTGAATAATATACCGAGCATATGAAAATCCTTAACTGGAGAATTTCGGTTTTTTATATGCTTTTATTAATGGTGTTTGGGGATTTATTTCTTCCTTATTTTTTTATACTTCTGCTTTCCTCTTTAACAGTTAGATAAGTCCTTAAATGTAGAAATTATGTACATAGAAAGGACTGTAGAAGCCAGTGGAGTGGATTGACAAGAATGAGGGTACAAGAGTTGAGAAGCAAGGGCAGAGCTTAGAGGAAGGCTGAATAAGCCAGAGAAAGAGATCCAGAAAGAGATTAAATTCTGACCAGAAAGACAGGAAGAGGATTGGGAAAGGCAGTGTCCAGTACCTGAAAAAGTCCAGGTGGGAGTGCATTGTCAGTGATACCAGATGGTACAGATTCTATGCAAGGTGATTAAATTTGGTGGTTAGAAGATTGTTGAATTGTTTCCATGGAGTAGTAGAAACAAAAGTTTTGTGAGCTCAGAAAAGGCCTGATATAGAACAAAATCTCAGAGTGGAAGATTTATAAGGATAGGGACAACTTCAAGATTGGAGAAGATACCTATCAAGATGTGCGAGCATTGATGCAACAGAATAGAGGTCACTGATGAATCAAAGTCTTCAAGATAATATAAGTCTCTGCACTTTCTTCTGATGCAGATTTCTTTTCAAGAGTCCACATAGAGACTGCACAGATTACATGCCTAATTATGAGTTGGAAGAAATGCAATATAAATGACGAGGGTGTCTCAATAGGCAGTGCTGATGAATCCATTAATTTGGGTATCATTGATCATGCACTGTGAAGTTAATCCTGCGATGTGGGTTAGATCAGAGCATACATTAATAAACGCACTTGCGCTTGACCTATAAAATGAATTATCAACATGTCCCATAGGGCCGTGAAACCGGTGAGCTCTCTGAAGAATCATCACTATCACTAAGCCATTTTAAAGGCCTGGGTTTAGATTTTCATTAGGAGAAATATCTCTGAATGTCTTTCCTAATGAAAACCAAGTGCCTAATTTTTGCTAAAACAGACTTAGGGCAATTATTAAAGTTTTTGCTCTTAGAGTGAAAATAAAGTAATTTTATGTTACCGGTACCTTTTGTCACCTTTCCTTTGGGAAGTGACTGCAATTATCAATTTATTTAGCAAATATTTATTGAACAGTGCTAACAGCGTGACACTCATCCTACATGACACTAGCTTATCACACAGATTAGGAGGAGCTATTTACATTTTATTAGGAAAAGAATACTTAACTAAGATTACTTTTATCTAGGCATCTTAAATAAAGCACTGTTTCAGGATAAAGGGTAGTTATCCATATTGCTGAGAGTTTTGACTGCTTAGGAAAAGCTCTGTTCATTTCCTCCTAGAACTCTGACAATAGGATTGAAAAAAACTATGTTAAAAGGTGGCTGGATGCCTTTTGAGATGGCTACCTTCAAAAATGAGGATTTTGCTTTCTGTAAGGAAAGTCCTTTTCTAGGATCTTTGCTTATAAAAAGTGAATGAGTCCCCCTAATCCACCTAGATATTGGGGAAAGTGCCTTATTAACTTAACATATTAAAATAACAAGAATTTGACAATTGACTCCTGGCAACTCAAGAAGGAGCTGTATTAGAGCTTGAGCGCTATACAGAGAAGAGGAAAAAATAGCATTAAAGAGTCTTATAGAAAGAGAACATGGCTGAGGGTCAGGGCTGAAGGGAGAAAGAGAGCTGGTAAGAGGTTACCTATGGCAGAATGGTTGAATGTATATATGATATAAAGCATTCTACTTGAAGTTGATTTTTGATCTGTAGTGTAATCTAATTTTTTCCCATTATCCTTAATAAAAGTCAGGGTTACACAGCAGCCCTTACTTAATGGTGTTTTTGGTAATGAAGGACTAGGAGCTCTCCCATGCTTGTGACAAAGTGGGAATGAAGAAGATTTCACCTGGAGGTCAGAGGGCAAGAAGGGCAATTTCAATTTCAGGAGGAATAGGAATTGCATAGAGGAAGCCCTTTGGGAACACATGGAAGTATTGTGGAGGGGCTAGTCTCACAGAAAATGGAATTGTAGCAGAGTGATCTTATTTACAAAAACATGATTCCTGGTTCCTGAATGCCAGAGAACTTGGGGAAAGCTGGCTTACTATAGAAACACTGATAGCAGTGTCAGCTGGTCATGAGAGTTTATTCACTCCAAGCAGCCCAGGAAAAAAAACAGACCTTGAAACTTCTAGGATTTGAACTGGAAATAACAGGATTTTTTCAAAAAGGTAAATGAATGCATTATATTTCAATATAAATGCCATTCTAATAATAACATTTTCCTGTCTAGTTAGCACTTCTTTTTCAAGCCAAAATCAGTTGTAGGAAAACTTAATAGGCCAAATGATGTTCTATACAGTAAGAATGGTTTCATTCTTTTGAGAACCTTAGTGTCTTGTGGTCCAAATGAGGTCATACTATATCTTAGCACTGCTTTGCATTCATAATAGCTTTTAGCAAAATATCTCATGCAGAATGTACACTCAGTTATTGGGGTTAACATTTGCTGAACATATTAATAATGCCTTCCAATGCGAATTATTATCATTTTGGTACTTTTCTTGGGCTAATGTTTCTCATGATATAATAAGCCATGCAATCATTTAAGAGAAAGTTAGGAAATCATGATGTGTCAGATAAAACTTGGGAGGAGAATAGCAGAATAGTGAAGAGGGAACAGGCTTAGAAGTCAAACTGGGTGGGTTGAAATACTGGCTCTATCTCTCACCTGCTGTGACTCTGGATAACTTGCTCATTCTCCTTGCTCCTGAGTTTTGTTTTGCTTTGTTTTATCTATAGAGAGGATTAAATATATTAACTGGCACATGGTAAGTGCTTAAATAAATGCTAGCTTCCATGGAAGGTAATTCTTGACTGTATCCAAACAAGTCATCCATCCATTTGACACCTATTATATACTTAGCATGTGCCAGGATCTCTTAGACTATGAAGATATGTAGAGAAAACACTAACCCCATTCTTTTTAAGGCTTCATAGGCTTTAGATTTTTGGGAGAGCCTAAAGCTAAGACTTATTCTCTCTTCTGTGGCTTTATAACCAATAAGAAATAGGAAAGAATGAATTGGGATTCAAACTTTATCCTTGGAAGCTCAACATTTCCATAACATGGGGCCCCTGGTAGAGAGAAATGGGAAAATGGGGCATCCCAAATACACTTATCTTTCTTTTGTAGACTGAGAAGCAGAGGGAACCCTTCCTTCCCTGCTGGGAGGAAAACCCTGCCATGATGGGCTAGCTTCATGCAGGCAGGCAGTAGGTGAGGAAAACATCTGTCCTGGTGAACAAGCAAGACTGAGACAGCATAAAAGGGGCAGATTCAAAAGAATCTCACCCAAATGTGGGTGGGTCTTGGCCTAATCCCACCATTATAATAAATTTCTTTTGTAGCCTCATAAATGTACGTACATATGCAGTTTTAAATTTGAGAGAATGGGTTTTGTATTAAAGGAATCTCCATTCATGTTTATGAATGGAGAGGTTGTAGGGCAGGACTGGTGTTTGTTTCGTTTATTTAGCACTTGTGACAAGATGACTCTGGGCCTGGCTGGTGCAAGGGCATTGCTTTATTGATTAAATAATGTGATGAAAGGGAATGGTGCTTATGTGTTGAGAGATTATTGCCAGAGACACTCGGGCAACAAAGTGCTGAAAGGAGAGCAGTGTGACACTTTCACTGTAAGTAATTAGCAGCCAGTTGGAACAGGAACACAGTATCTTGGGGAAAGTTCCAGTTAATGTTGCAGGTTTGCATTTTTGAAGGCATGCAGAATCATACATTTTCTTTCCCAATTGAGCTCTTTTTTTGACTCTCAATAATAAAAAATAAACATCTGAAACTACAGTGATATAAAACAATATATTTGAAATTGCACAAAAGAAAACAGTCCACTTTTATAGAGAAGGGACACAGTTCTGTTCTCAGGAATCATATATAAAACAGTAAAAAATTTCAAACAATACATTTATTACATTATTGTAGTTCTAAAAAAAGTCTACAGTTCTCAGAAATGTTATAGGGTCTATGTGAAGTGGGTGTATTTGTTTATGCATGTGTGGGAGAAAACAGGACTGGACTATTGAAGAGTATAATCTGACATTTGTCCATTGGCCTATGGAATGATTTAAAGGATAGATATTTTGCCAAGAAAGATGGTGATCTCTGAGAACCCAAGGCATTAATGGATTTGCTTCAAGTGATGGCATTGGGATTTACTCTCTGCCATATGTACATAGTCTAGCCCTACTGGAAAGGAATGCATGGAGCATTTGTGGCTCCTTTTGAAAAATTGACCTCTATCTCACCATTTCTATCCCACCAGCACTTCAGAGTATTGCTTCTAACTTTCTGTTCTTCATCCTTTATCTTTTTTTTTTAACTTCTCTGCTTGAATTCTTTATTTCCCTTCTCTCTCCCTCTATCTCTTCCTTAGTAAACAGTTAAAACAAGGACTCTGGAGGCTGTCTTCCTGGTTGCAAATCCTGGTCCTTTGACATATTAGCTATGTGACCCTGGGAAAACCACTTGATCTTTCTGTGTCTCAGTTTCCTCAGTTGCAAAATGGTGATAGTAATAGTATCCTGCACATAGGATTATTTTAAGGATAAATGTTTAAAATGTTTAAAGTGCTTAAGTCATTCTTGACACATAATAGTGCTGTTATACTTTATATGTTCTTATACACTGATAAATACACTGGTTTGATTTCCACTGACTCAAAAAAATATGTACTGGCTCCCTGAGACCTGCAAAATGATACAAGGGGTTCAAGGGGTTCTATTATTTGTCTCCAAACTGGAGACATATGTGCCATATAATCCATATTCTGGTCATTTACCACAGCCTGAATTTGCTGTATATTTTCCTACTTCTCCAAACTACTCACACAGCCACAAATGGCTCCATTTCTTCTTGTTTTCTGCCACTCAGAAGCTGAATGCCTATGTTTTTATTACTTATCTAATGAGATTGAATGCTACAAGTACATTAAAATTTTCCCGTGTTTATTGTTCTCATTTAATATGATTGTGGGAAGCCAAATAATAGTTCCCCTCTCCCAAATATCCACATCCTAATCCCTGGAGCTAGTGAATGTTACCTTACATTGCAAAGACTTTGCAGATGAGATTAGGGTCTTCAGATGGGAAGATTATTTGGGTTATTCACATGGCCCCGAGTATAGTCACAAGTGTCATTATAAAGCGAGAGAAAGGGAGATTTCACACAGAAGAGGAGAAGGCACTGTGACTATGGAGGCAGAGATCGGAATGATGTAGTCACAGATCAAGGACCACCAGCATCCACCAGAAATTGGAACAGACAAGGCACAGATTCTTCCTTAGAGTCTTCAAAGGGAACATGGCCCTGTCTATACCTTGATTTTAGCTCCTTAAGACTTATTTTGGATTCTGGCCTCCAGAAGTATAAAAGCATGAATTTATATTGTTATTAGCCACTAATTTGTGGTAATTTGTTACAGCAGCTGTAGGAAACTAAGGCAGTGGTATTGTGGTCTACTATTTTATTTCCAACATTTTTCTTCATTTATTTTTAAAGTCATATAGATTAAAAGTCACTGTTTTTGGTGTACTGGTCTTTGAGTTTTGACAAATTAATAGATTAATGTAATCACTACCACAATCAATATATATAATAGTTGAGGAAGAAAAACAAAGCTGGAGGTATCATACTTTCGGATTTCAAAGTATATTGCAAAGCTATAGTATGATGCTATCATGAACACAGACATGTAGAATAGAGAGCCCAGAAAGAGACCCATGCATCTATGGTCAATTAATTTATGCTAAGGAAGCCAAGAATATATAATAGAATGTAAAATAATGAAACTAGAGCCTTATCTTACACCATATAGAAAAATTAACTCAGATGGATTAAGGATTTGAATGTAAAACCTGATATAAAACTCCTAGAAGAAAATGTAGGTAGTAGGCTTTTTGACATCAGTCTTGGCCATGATTTTTTTTTTTTGATCTGACACCAAAAACAAAGGCAACAAAAGCAAAAATAAACAAGTTGGGACTACATCAAACTAAAAAGTTTGTGCACAACAAAGGAAAGCATCAACAAAATGAAAAGGCAACCTACAGCATGGGAGAAAATATTTGCAAATCATATATCTGATAAGGGGTTCATATAAAAATACATAAAGAGGGGTGCCTGGGTGCCTCAGTCGTTAAGTGTCTGTCTTCGGCTCAGGTCATGATCCCAGGGTCCTGGGATCGAGCCCCATGTCGGGCTCCCTGCTCTGTGGGAAGCCTGCTTCTCCCTCTTCCACTCCCCTTGCTTATGTTCCCTCTCTCGCTGTGTCTCTCTCTGTCAAATAAATAAAGTCTTTAAAAAAATTATATATATTAATATAATATATATAAAGAACTCACACAACTTCAAAAAAACAAATAAACAAAAAGCCCCCAAACAAAATCTGATTAAATAATGTGCAGGGGAACTGAATAGACATTTTTTCAAAGGAGACACAAATGGCCAAGAGGTCCATGAAAAGATGCTCAACATGACTAATCACCAGGGAAATGAACATCAAAACCACCATAAGATATTACCTTGCATCTGTTAGAATGGCAATCATCAAAAACACAAGAGGTAGGTGTTGCTGAGGATGTGGAGAAGAGGGAAACCTTGCGTATTTTGGTGGGAATAGAAATTGGTGCAGCTGTTACAGAAAATAGTATGGCAGTTCCTCAAAAAATTAAAAATAGAGCTATCATATGATCTGTAATCCCTCTTCCAAGTATATATTCAAAGGAAATGAAAACAGGATCTCAAAGAGAAATCTGCACTCCTGTATTCATTGCAACATTATTCAGAATTACCAAAATCTGGAAACAACGTAAGTATCAGTGGATGAATGGATAAAGAAGATGTGCTTCATATATACAATGGAATATTATTCAGCCATGAGAAAGAAGGAAATCCTGTCATTTGCAATAACGTGGATGGAGCTTGAGGTTATTATGCTAAGTGAAATAAGGCAGATAGAGAAAGGTAAATACTACATGGCATCACTTATATGTGAAATCTAAATAAAAAGCAAATTCATAGAAACAGAGTAGAAAGTGGTTGCCAGGAGCTGGGAGATTGGGAAAACAGGGTATAGTTACTAAAAGAGTATAAACTTTCATCTATAAGATGAATAAGTTCTGAAGATCTAATGTAAAACATGGTGGGGGAAATTTTTTCGCAAAATATATGTGCATGAAAAGACTATGATGTAGACTTGAATTATCTAATAATCTTTTTGTCAATTATGTCTCAATAAAGCAGAAATTTAAAAAAAAAGTAGAGAACAGTTCTATCACCCACTGCCACGTGCCACCAATTATCCTTGAATGATGTAGACTTGAATTATCTAATAATCTTTTTGTCAATTATGTCTCAATAAAGCAGAAATTAAAAAAAAAGTAGAGAACAATTCTATCACCCACTGCCACGTGCCACCAATTATCCTTGTGCTACTCCTATGTAGTCAAAGTCTCCCCACAAACTTAAACCCTGGCAACCATGGAACAGTTTATAATTTTGCATTTTCCAGAATGTCATATAAATGGAGTCATTCAATATGTAGTTTTTTGAGTCTAATTCTTTCACTTCATATAAGCATTTGAAATATATCTCATGTTGTTACATGTACCAATAGTTCATTCCTTTTTATCACTGAATAGTATTCTATTTTATGGATATATCACAGTTTATCCATTCCTTGATTGAGGAACATTTGAGTTGTTTCCAGTTGTTAGTAATTATGGGCAAAGTTGCTAGAAAGATTCATAAACAGGTTTTTGTCAGAACACAGTCTTTTTTTTTTTTACTTGGGTAAATATCTATGAGTGGAATCAATGGGTGGTATGGTAAACATATGTTTAACTTTTATAAGAAACTGCCAAACTGATTTCCAAGTGGCTGTACTATTTTGTATTCACACCAGCAATGTGTTAGAGTTCTCCTTGCTTTACGTCCTTTCTAGTACTTGGCATTGTCATTTAAAAATCTTTTTAGGGGCACCTGGGTCGCTCATTCGGTTAAGCATCTAACTCTCGATTTCAGTTGAGGTCATGATCTCATGGTTGTGAGATCGAGCCCTGCATCAGGCTCAGCACTAGGTGTGGGGCCTGCTTCTGATTCTCTCTCTCCCTCTTCCCCTCCTCCCTGCTCATGTGTTTTCATTCTCTTTCTCTCTCAAAAAATAAATAAAATAAAAATAAAAATCTTTTAATATTTTATTTTAGCCATTCTAATACTTCTATAGTGGTATCTCATTGTGGTTTGTGTTTGCATTTCCCTAATGATTACGTATGCTAAGCATATTTTTCATGTGCTTGTTTTCCATCCATATGTTTTATTTCATGAGGTGTCTTATTTTATACAGTTTTAATTGGGTTATTTTGTAATTTTGAGTTTTGAAAGTCCTTTATATATTCTTACACAAGACCTTTGTCAAATATGTGATTTGTAAATATTTTCTCCTAGTTGGTTGTTTTCCCATTCACCTAATGGTGGCTTTTGTAAGAATAAGTTGTAATTTGGATGAAGTCCAATTTATAATTTCTTTTTCTTTTCGGATTATGGTTTTGGTGTCAAGAATTCATTGCCTCATTCAAAGTCACAAAGATTTTTTTCTCACATTATTCTTCTAAAATTTTTGTAGTTAATATTTCACATTTAAATTTATTATCCATTTGAGTTGTTTTTTGTATGAAGTGTGAGGTACATAATGAGGCTCTTTTTTTCATGTTGACATCCATTCATTCTAATTGTTGAAAAGATTATCTTTTCTCCATTGAATAGTCTTTATCAAAACTAATTTGTGTGTGTCTATACCTGGATTCTCTGTTCCGTTCTGTGAATCCATGTGTCTGTCCTTTTGCCAGTAGTATGCTGTCTTGATTTCTGTAGGTTTATCCATTAGTAAGTAATAGTAAGTAATGAAATCAATTTTTATTTGATTATTCTTCCACCTTTGTTCTTCTTTTTCCAAAGCATTTTGATATCCTAGCTCCTGTGCCTTTCCATATTTTAGTATTAGATTGTTGTACAAAAAAGCCTGGTAGTTTTGACTGGATTTCATTGAATGTATAGGTCAATTTGGGAAGAGTTGACATTTTAACAGTATTGTCTTCCCCAACTTGTTTTTTTAACCTCCACAGATAAGTCAGCATATAAACTGATTTTTGTAGTCATTGGTTATTTAGATATTTCCCTGTTTTTCTAATTTCTTTGTTTGTCATTCCCTCCTACAAACTGTGCTGTGCTTCTCCATTCAGTTTCCTTGTGACTGTTTGCAGGTAAAATGGGTAATTCTGGGAGTGGCAAATTCTTTTAGTATTTGTGTGAGATATCTTTATTCTCATTCTTACATAATAAATTAGCTAGGTATAGAATTGTAGACTAATTTTTTCCCCCTATGCATTGAAATATCACTTCAAAGTCATCCATTCTTTAATACTATTTGTAAAAAATGTTATTAGTCTGACAGTTTTTTCTTTATTTTTTCCCTTTATTTTGATGTTCTGCATTGTCATCATGATGTGTTTAAGCCTAATTAAAAAATTTTTTTCCTGCTTAAGATTCATGATTCAGGAATTTGCAGATTCATGTCTTTAATCAGTTCTGGGAAACTTCTGGTCATTATCTCTTCAGGAATGCCTCATTTTCTTTCTCCAAATTACTCAAGAAGAGCATGTGTGTGTGTATATACACACATGCACTTGTAGTCTTCTCATATTTTCCATCTCTATACAGGATTTTCTGGGCAATTTCTTTAGACCTGATCTTCAGTTTACTAATTCTTTTGTTATTTTGTCAGTTTTTATCATATCTATTGCTTTTAATTTTATTATAGGTTTTATTTCTAGAAGTGTTATTTGGTTATTTAAAAAAATCTGAGTTGTTCATTTTTCTTAGTGTTTTGTTCTGATGGATTTTTGTTCCTTCATTTTGTCTTTATCGTTTTGCATTAATTTTTAGAGATATTTTTAGGTAGCCGTATTGTATATATTTTCTCTAGGTTCTTTTCCATTTGCATATTCTGTCTGCCCTCAGACATGTGGCTTTTTTGCAGGTGAATTCTGCAATTGTTCTTTCAGAGGTAATAACTGGGAGAGCTTTACAGTTGTTGGGGTATCATCTCCATGGGATCAATTTTTGTATAATTTTCTGGTCTTTGGACACAAAATCTGTACAATGTAAAGGCCTGTGGTTTTGGTTTCTCAAGGGAGTTCCCCCGTCTTCCCTGTATATATCCTATGATAGAGGATATATTTTCCTTTTTTTCTTTTCCATTATCTCTTACCTCCTTCCACCTATCATTCCTCCATGTAGCCCCACAAGCCCTGAGTCAGCTCCCCATGGTGAATGCCCTTTGTTTATGGAACTAGGTATTTTCCTTTATTTTCTTATAAGCTCAAGTATTTATTTCAAACATTCTGTTGTTGTTAAATGCTTATATCTTGTTAATTCTTGAGCAAGGTAATCAGCACTGTTAGCCACCTTGCTGTAAGGAATCCTGTAGATTACCCATTACTTGTCTACCCTACTCCACCACTTCTTCAACCTAAGTACCATTTCTTATGGATTTTCTTTCTTCCATAATACCTAGTATAGTATTTATGTGTAGTAGATGCCAAAAATTGCTTGTGGAAGGAATATATAAAAGTGAAGTGTGTATTTCAGGTTTCTCTAGTAGAATGGAGAGTGAGTCATTTCTAGAAATGTGGTAAAAATAGAAGAATAATTATATCACTTTGGCCAGATCAAATTCTGTTGGTCTCCCCAGATTCATTCTCTCTGTACTTTTCTGCCCTATTCTGTGTCCTAGGGAGACTAACTACTATGAATGAATCGTTTAAGCTCCCTGGTTCTCTGACTTCCAATGGCGTTGGGTTAATGAGAAACACCAGTAGGACAAGGAAAAACAAGAAAAGAATAGGTTAAAGTAGGGCTTCTCAAACTTTAATATGCCTACAAGTTACTTGGGAATCTTTCTGAAATGAAAATTCTGAATCACTGGGTCTGAGGTGTAGTCCATGGTTCTGCATTTCTGCCAAACTCCTGGGTGATTGCTGTTGATGTTCTGAGGACCACTCTGTAAGTGTCAGGGGTTAGAGTATTTTTCCCTTCTTTGGGTGTCTGCATTCCAACACTGGCTGTGTCCATCCCTCTTTGACAATGTTTCTCTACTTTAGCTATATACTTTAGAATTATCTATGAGGTTTTTATATATATATATATATATATATATATATATATATATATATATATTTTTAAGATTTTGTTTATTTGACAGAGAGAGAGAATGAGCAGGGGGAGCAGTGGAGGGAGAGGGAGAAGCAGGCTCCCTGCTGAGCAGAGAGTCTGATGCAGGGCTCAATCCAAGGACCCTGAGATCATGACTGGAGCTTAAGGCAGACGCTTAACTGACTGAGCCACCCAAGTGCCCCTCAATGAGGTTTTTGAAAACCTGATGCCCTGGCTACATCCCAGTTATATTACCTCAGAATCTTTGGGGGTGGGACTGAGGTGTCAATAATTCTTAAAGCTCCAATATACAGCCAAGGTTGAGAACAATGGATAGATCTTTGACTATAGTTCTGTTGGTTGGCCCCCTTTCCATGGCTACAACTCTTCAAAGGCAGTGATAACCCTGTTTTCCCCACTCCTTGCCCCTTCAGATCTATGAGTAGTTGTGATTTCTGGTTATTGCTAGTTACAGAGTTTCTCAACCTCCTCTTTAGGTTCCCTTAACCCTGCCCACATCTCTTTAAATAATCTCTTTAATGAATTACAGTAGTCACCCTTTATCTGTGGTTTTGCTTTCTGCAGTTCAGTTACCCATGGTAAACCACAGAAACAAATGATGATCCTTCTGACATGTTGTCAGAAGGTCAGTAATAGCCTAATACTAATACTAATACTAATACTAGGTCATATTGCCTATGTGATTCACCTCACTTCATCCCATCAGGTAGGCATTTTATTGTCTCATATCATCACAAGAAGGAAAAGGGCAAATATAGTAAAGTAAGATTTTGAGAGAGAAAGACAATATTCACATACTTTTATTATAGTATATTGTTTTAAATTGTTCTTTTTTTAACTGGTTATTGTTATTAAACTTTTTTTTTAAGATTTTACTTATATTTTATATTTGTCAGAGAGAGAGAGAAGACAGAGAGAGCACAAGTAGGGATAGTAGCAGGCAGAGGGAGAAGCAGGCTTCTGGCTGAACAAGGAGCCCAATGCAGGACTCAATCCCAGCACCCTGGGATCATAACCTGAGCCGAAGGCAGACAACCAACTGAGCCACTCAGGCATCCCTGTTGTTAAACTCTTATTGTACCTAATATATAAATTAAATTTTATCGTAGGTATGTATAGGGGAAAACATAGTATATAATAGGTTTGGTACTACCCTTGGTTTCAGGCATCCACTGGAGGTCTTGGAATATATCCCTTAAGCATAAGGGGGCAGAGGACTATTCTATTATTAAACTCCCAGCTCTTTCCTGCCAAGACTCTTATTGACATTGTAAGATAAGAAATTTGATTTTTATTTTGTAGGTAATTGGGAAACCAATGTAGTCTTAGGAATAGTGTCATGTTCAGAATTGTGCATTAGTTATTGTTTTCAAATGAAACTTTTCATTTCACATACTTTAAATTTAGGAATATTGAATTTTACTGTAAGGTGCCAAGCTCAAAAATTTTTTTATATGTAACAGTTCTGCTAAACGTATGATTTAGCCAACACTGACTTTTTGAAATTAGAGAAAAGGAGTAATATAACATTAATTCAGTTTCCTTTTTAAAAAAGATTTTATTTATTTGAGAGAAAGAGAGAGAGAGTGGGGGGCAGAGGGAGAGAGAGAGAGAGAAGCAAACTCCCCATTGAGCATGGAGCCCTGACATGGGACTCAGTCTCACAACTCTGAGATCATGACCCGAGCTGAAATTAAGAATTGTATGCATAACTGACTGAGCCACCCAGATGCCCTACAATAATTCAGTTTCTAATTATTATTGTTCTTTAGCTGTGATGTAGCCATAACTTAATCTGTAGGTCAGATTGATTGATTTCTTCCTCATTAGGATTTTCTCGAACTTGCACCCTTACTGAAAAGCTGAGTCAAGTCACAATGCTATTGGTCTCTTGGTTTTCCTCGGAAGGTACTGGCAATTCCATTGCTTTGTGACTCATGAAGTCATCACTTGAAATAGTGAGTTTGAATTTGCTTTTTTTCTTCTTGAGTACTACCCATTTCCTTAGAGTTCACACTTCAAGAACTCCCTGGATATTCTAAGTTACCACTTTAAGAGGCTCTCCATTTCAGTTTCTCAATTCCCTACAAATAATCCTGCCTTTAATCCTAGCAAAGGACTTTCCCTACAAAGACCCCTAAGCCATCACCATTCCCCAGGAGAAATTTATTCTCTAATCTTCCATTCAGTTTCATCTTGTAAACATTGAGCCTCTGGCACTCTACCCAGAGCGTTGTTAGCCTTTTGTCTGTTCTTCCATATAAATAGGGTTTTGCAATCAGACTTGAGTATAATCTTGAACTGAACTCAAGTGAACAAATGATTTCCTCCCTGATTTTGTATTACAACTCTGTAGTGGGGGAAAAAAAGGTTTATAATTTGTTTTCACTACTGAGAACAGGGTAAGGGTTTACTGCTACTAATCCTACTTCAGGGCCATGGCCCTATTTTTAAGATAGGTGTAAAAAAAACATCAACTTGAGAAAGTGGTTTTTGAATGAAGCAGTGTTTCATAGCTCTAGCTACAGATTTAGATGCTCTAGCTCAGCCCATCTGGGGATATTCTCTTCCTCACTGCAATTTCTTTCTTCTCTTTCTTAAGACTGGAGAGAAGAGGGAGGGTCAGAAGTTTGGCTAAAACATGATAATAAATAATCATGTCGCCAGGTGACTTCTCTTTCATGTGATAAAATATATTGGTTTGAAAAAAATTTAGGAAATGTTTGATTGGGGCCTTCAGAAAGAGAGTTGTGTGTAAGGCACACTTGCCAAGGCCTTTTGGAACCATTTATTCCTAAAGGATCTGCTTGCTGCTATGTAGATACAGTCTGAAAGATTGAAAAATTAAAACCATCAGTGTGCACTGTGAAAGAAAATGAGCTTCTTAGGCTTTAGTGGACCTTTAAATATGTGAATTTTTTTGTAAGCTAATTCAAATGTTAATAAAAAAGATAAGAGAATTGATCTGAATGTCTTTATTCTTATACTCATAAACCAAATTCTGTACATTAGTTCGGAAATATTGAACCTTTAACCAATTATAAACACCTCTATTCTAATTATTTAGATTGAAGTACTTCTAAGGATTGCATCTAGGCATGTAGTTACTGCAATGAATGTTTTCGTAAGGTTTTTTTTTTTCTATAATGTCTTCATTTTTTTTCTTTTATAAAATTTAGAAATGTTTCAGGTGTTTTGGGATGTTCTTGTAGCTATTTATGGGCAATAGATGAATTGATTAGTAATAAGCTAATGGATCACCTAGTTCCCTAGTATGTCCTTCATATTCTATGGTTCAGGTACAGATTTCTAAGAGAACAGTGGACATATACTTCTATGAACCATCTTTGCTAAAGGAAAGCCTCAAATGCACCACAAATCCCAAACAACCATTCATACAAATCCGCTGGTTTTGGAATGATGTTTGCTTTCTTAATTACTTTTTCTATTTTTTTTAATTACTTTTTCTAAAGACCAGTATTAAAAGCAGTTTGCCAAGAGAAAGACTAAGGAACTATTTTAGAATAAAAGAGACTAAGAGAATTGACAATTGAATGCAATTCATGATGCATGATATTTTGGGCCATGAAAACATTGTTGTGGTAATAAACTCTGAATGAAATCTGTAAATTAGATAATAATATTGTATTCATGTTAATTTTCTGATTCTGATAATTATATATATTTTATAAGAGGATGTCCTTCTTTATTAGGAATACATATAGTATTTAGGCTAAAGGAGGATCACATCTCTAACTTATTCTCAAATTGATTGAGAAAACATGTTTGTATGCATACACACATCAGATACATGTATATGTAAGGTATACACATATGAGTGTACGCCTGCACTTTTGTTTACGTGCACACAAAAAAGAGTTAGATAAAGCACATGTGGTAAAATACTAACATTTGGGGAATGTGGATGAAGTCTATATAGGAATTATTTTTTAAATTAATTAATTTTTTATACAGGAATTATTTGAGCTGTTCTTGCAACTCTTTTCTGTCAGTCTGAAATTATGTCAAAATTAAAAATTAAAAGAAAAGACTAAAAACCACTTTGCATGTTTTTGACAAGGGAACAGGTTGCTGCTCAGGAGCAATAAGATAGGAAAACCCAATCATTTATAGGAGATTGTAGGTCCTATTAAAACTTAGTCAACACTATTAGTCCATGTGTTTTCATATGGATGTTCTTTAAAACCACAACTAAATCTTCATTAAGGAAATTATGTTCAATGAATTAGAACAAATTCAACCAGAGAGTAGGAAGTAGTCATTTTGTAACATTTCACCTTGTAGTTGTTGTCAAATGCCAAAATGCCTTCCGTGTATTAAATATGATGGTATATGCTTATTTTCATGAGCACCGATACTTTTCAGATGTTTGTTTTATTAGCCTACCTACCTTTCTTCTTTCTGGTAATGAAAACACTGAGTCTTGTTAATTTCAGGGTAAACAGGAAATGCGTAGTGGATTCTTTATAGATACATGTCCTTGTTGTTAGATTTGCAAATTCTTATGAAACGTTAAATGTATTAAATGATGGGGAATAGTTTACTTTCTGTTCTATTTCACCAAATCTTTTCTTCAGAACATTTTTCCCCTTTGCCTCAGACACTTTTTTTTTTTTTTAAAGATTTTATTCATTTATTCGACAGAGATAGAGACAACCAGCGAGAGAGCGAACACAAGCAGGGGGAGTGGGAGAGGAAGAAGCAGGCTCATAGCGGAAGAGCCTGACGTGGGGCTCGATCCCATAACGCCGGGATCACGCCCTGAGCCGAAGGCAGACGCTTAACCACTGTGCCACCCAGGCACCCCAGCCTCAGACACTTCTTACTCAGTATATATATTCTCACAAGACTCCACCTTCCTTATCCACAGACCCATGTGCTCCAGGGCAGGCAACCTCATCCCTATTTATAGGGGAGTAGCTTTCCTAATCCAATCACGGTGATCCCATTTCCCTTGCCAGTGACTGGGTTTAGGAATCAACATCCAGCTCATTTTTAGCCAAAGAAAAATGCTGATTAGGATTTAAGGAGCATTTAATTTACCCCTGAGAAAGAGACGTTTTGCTTCCTTACTTTGGAGTCTAGGTATGAAACCTCTAAGTGTGCAGCTATCTGAGGGCAAAGCTGGTGAAGGATAGGACTGTGGAAAGACTGAAAGACTCTAGGTACTTGATGACACCTATGAGCTGCTGAATTAGTTAGCCCTGGAATTAAAATTGCCTGATGACTGTGAATCTGTGTTACTTGAAGGCAAGTGTGTGCTAACCTATTATTATATATCCTGGAAGTTTTTTAATAATTTTTTTTAATTCCATGATTTATTATTAAAAAGCCAGTTCATTCATCAAACCAACCAGATGATATATAGGCTTTTGTTATTTCACTTAAACAATCCATAGAAATGCAGTTTCCTTGATTCATAGTCACCATCTCATTCACCTTCTGAGATATATAATAACATTTTAGAAAGGGAGATTTGTGATAAAGAAGATGAAGGAATTCTGGCTCAAAGTGGTGGTAATGATGTTTGCCTTCTTCATAAATGATAGTGAGAATTAAATGTGTTACCATATTTAAAGCTCATAGAATAGTGGCTGGCAGGTAGTGAGTTCACAGTGATTGCTAACAATAGCAATGATAATAATAATTATCCTTTTTTATGGCTTTTATTGCTAATAAACTTACCATCTCAATTTTAAATAGTTTTTATTCTAAGTAACAGATTCTTTGAGAAGCAAATGAACACTACCAATGAATTCAATTTCATAAGATTTTTAGGGAGTAAGTAACTCTCAGTTCTTAGATGAAAAACTTGAAAACTTGAATCCTATATACAGAACTTTCCACCTACAAGTACACTTTTGGTCACTGTACTGATACCAAGTCCAACATAATAAAATTTAAAATTTTGAACGGCAGCATGATGCAGTGTGGCATTTATCAAATTCTGTTTAGGCTACAATACAAGGTTGTGAGATAGATTTAGTAGAATCGCAACCAGAATTTTAAAGAATTGAACTATAATCAAATAGGATGACTAAAATCAGAATAAACTGCATGTATAAAGGTAAGTATTATTTCATGAAACTTTCAATAGCATATGCGTGAATTGGGTTATATTATAGACTGTATTTCTCACTGTGAGTTTTGGTCATTGGTATGGCAGAAAAACATGGGCTCTGTAGCAAGACAGACTTGGCTTCAAGTGTCTAACTTACTGGCCTCTTATATGGAAAAAAAGCACGGAACTGTGCCTACAACATAATAGGCACTCAAAGCAACGTCCCTTCTTTCTTGCCTCTGTCCACAGCCTTCCTCCTCCTCTTCCCCAGGTGGACTTGAGCTTATGAAAGCATAGAGTGAAGCGGCACTGACATTAGCAAAGTGTCTTCAAACAACAGATATCACTGTTTTACGTATTATATATTCATCCAAGCTCGAAACCCCAGGAGCACATTGAGTGATGTGAGTCCTGAAGCAGGGAAGATCAATTATATTTAAACTACAACAAATAGTTTCTCATGTGTTCCTCACAGCTAAGAAATCGCTCTGGTCTATTCTTAAAATATCAGTATTGAACAAAACAAGGAACTGATTCTCCTCTTGCCCTTCCTCCCCGCTTCCTTCCTTCCTTTTCCTCTTCTTCCTCCTCCCTTTCCTCTTTCCTTTTCTTCTTCTTTAGTAAAACATCTGTCTTGGGGCCTGAACTTAGTGAAACTGCTGAGTTAGTCAAGGCAGTAAATCGAACGGGTCCCTTTTACCTCTAGAAAATAGGAAAGCATCCTTCTGCCATTGAGCTGGCACCCTTGGCGGGATCAAGTGCTACTGTTAACAGGAAGGCAGGAAAGTACATTATCACTTCAGGGCTGTCATTACCAGAGGGTTTCACTATGAACTATAGCATTCAGAGAAAGCAGGCAGGAGGGAAAAGGGGAGGCCCAAAGAGCAGAAAGGGAAGGAAATAAAAAGCAAGATTTTGTCTATTTGTTTATGAGGCTGACTGGAATGGTGATGATACTGATAGTAGAAGAATTCAACTCGAATGCAAAACAACATACTACTTTCATTTAAAAGGTGATTAAGACAGCCACCTTCTTCTTTTATCCCGTAGATACATGTATGGAAAAATGCAGGCTCAGCCACACCCATGGCTTCATCTGATCAATTCATGTGCATCTTAAGCCTGTTAAGACAAGAACTTCTATTTAGTTATAAACCTCAAAATGTATATTTTAGTACCAGAGAAATCCCAAAGAGATCAGTTCATTTTATTTTTTCTTGCTACTTGTAGAAAAAAACACAGTTTAAGATATTTTTTCTCTTTGGTATAAATTTTAAAATTTATTTAAATAAATCATTTATGTAAGATCTCAAATTATAGCAATAAAATGGCTAAAGATATGAGAGTGCTTTAGATTTTTTAACTTAGTTCATAATAACAGTTGCTAAGTGCTATATCTAAGTAATGTTATCACCATCTTATAACAGGGAATTTTGCTGAAGGCAAGGGAGAAAAGTTCAGCATCTTTGGTTTTGCTTTCTTCATTCCTTTATACCCAGATTGCTTAGCACAGACACTGAGCTCTTACCCGAGAGCAATTATAATCATTTTTGTCTGTTTCTTCGAAGTCTGTTTTCTGTCTGGATTCTGTTGTGCAGCATATCGGATAAGCAGATCCCTAATGAGTTCAAAGTCAGCTAGTTAGTTCCTGGATGTGTAGCAGGCCCTGTTAATCCAGTTATGTGCAGCAGGTTACTCATTTTTCCTGTATCTACCCTCCACCCTGCCTGCACTAAGGTTTCTAATTTTGTTGCAGAACAATTCACCTTTAGCAACAGAGAATTATCTTTTTTTTTTTTTAAAGCAACAGTGGTAAGCAAGGTGTTGTAGAAAAAGCAAACAGTATGGAGTAGCTATTATTATATAGAAGAGCTACTATTCCCTACAGGACCATCTGTTTTTCCCAACAAAAAAATACAGTACTTCCCTGAGTTATTTTTTAAAGGGCTTAAGCAGTCATTCAGATAATCAGACTTCATTGCTGTGAAATTTCATCAAAGTGTACTCAATCCTTGAACTCATATCTGGGTCCATTTTGCCAATCAGATAAAACTTCCTAGGCTTTTTCCTAGAGGCATGAGGGTTAACTTGATCTTATTGCATTGTAAAAGATTTTGTGCTACAAACCATTTTTCATAAAAGCTATTTGTTGTGTTAGGAGAACTCCAGACAGGCCCCTTGTTAGAATAGATTGGGGGGGGCAGATGGCTTGCCCTGCTTTGTCACTTAGGGTGAAATGAAAATTCTTAGAAATTCTTACAAGTTACCAGCAGAAGAAATGAAGAGACAAAAGTGATATGGAGGAAATTAGCATCTTATTAAGTAAAAATGTTATTTCTCTTGAACACACCAACAATTATCTAAAAAAAAAAAAAAAAAAAAAAAAAAAAAAAAAAANAAGTAAACAGCCCTAAGGAAATCCCTGATTTGGAAGCACTGAATTCACTTGTCTTAAGATTGTCACTTTTTTCCTTTCTTTTTTCTTTTCTGTTCTTTTGTTTTCTTTCCTTTCCTTTCCTGGACGTAGATGTTGAAGCCACCTGACTCCTTTCTTTTTTCCTTTGAAAGGTCAGCCACCCAAAGACAGCCCACTCACATCCACTCCAGCACAAACAGCCTTTGCATCAAAAAAGCACTAGGTGGTGCCCATTTTCTTTGCCGGTGAAAGAGCTGGATTTCCCCAAGGGAGTCGCTCCTGGGAAGTTGATCAGCCCCCAGCCCCACACAGTGCCCTCCCCTCCTCTGACAGATGACCAGGAGCATGGTGTCACGTTCAGTCATTTCCCTAAGTATCCTGGGGCTTGCTAGCTTTAGGACAGAGTTTTGGTTTTGGAAGTCAGTGGTTTTAAATGTGAAGTTAAGAGTGGAGGGTTGGTAGTGGCAAAAAGCTTTGAATATTCCCTTTGAAAAGAAAAGATAAGAGGAATAAAGGCTGTAACCCTGCCATCTGCGTCTCTAAAAAGTCATGGTTTACTATCTTTGCCAAGGCTTTCCTGCTGCCGTATCATCCAGACAATGCAGTTCACGTTCTAGTTTAATTTTTCCCACTTTTACCCATAATCAAGCTATAAAAATAATAAAAGAAAATAAAGGTTAATCTTAAATTTCAATTTGCCATCTCATGAAAATAATTCTTTGTCAAATGAAGTATGGTGAAACTGACGATTTTGCATGCCTATGTTCACCCTCATATTTACTCTTTGAAGAGGGGGCTTTATACCACTGGGTTTATTCCTTAAAAAAAAGAAAAATCTTATTAGGCACGCTTAACAGATTGTTGCTTTGTGAGCAAGGAGAGCAAATAACTGGCTAAGACGATGTTTTCTTCAGGATAATTTTATCCAGGCGATATGCCCATCAGATTTGTTTCAGAATTTAGGAGCATTTAGAAAGTTTTTGTTCTTGTAAAGATCTGGTATCAGCAGTTGGGTATGATCATACTGTTGCCACAAAATGAAAAGAGGAAAGGAATATATGGACTTTTTTTTCTTTTAGTTGAAATAGGCAAAATGATTGTCAATCTATTCTCTTGAAATTTGGCTGAAAAGGGTTAATTTGTTCGAATGTACTTATTGTGCTCTAAAGAGGGCAAGAAAATAGTTTTTTGAATGTTTTTTAGTAGACTCTTGGAGTAAAACCTGAACCCTGTTTCCTAGTTGGTGAACCATATCCCAAAATAAAGGGAAGATAAAGATTATCAGTAGTTTTAAAAAGTCGAACTAAGAAAAAAGCCTTATTATGAAACTATAAGAATTATTTCTGTGCTCTAGCTGCCCTGTCATATGTCATGACATGTGGCAGGTTGACTGCTCATTAATTCTATTTATATCAGTATGATAATCCACCCCACTGAGTACACATGTGTTAAAATATTCATAAATTATGTTTATTGTGAACAAATATACATTAAATGCCAAAAGAAGACCATTATTTAAAGACAAAACTAGTCAACAATCAAATAAGCATAGCCTTTTTACTGTCAGTCCACTACATTATGTTTTATCAAATTCACATTAATTGCCTCTCCTTCCAGTGCCTCATAGGGAATGTTTATCTTTTGTTTTTAAACTGTACAAAAGAAATAGATTTCATTGAAAGGAATAAACTTGGAAAACAAAAAATGTTATATTATCTGACCAACAATAATATCAACTGCAACAAACCATCTAAAGAGAAATTCACTTCTGGCCTCCAAATTAAAAAAATATGTCATTTGAACCATAATACAGACTTGAATTGAATTTGAGGGTGTTTCATGAAATCGTAGACCAAATTAAATAAATTGGATAACTTTTTGATAAAAGGCTGTAAATAAAAATTTGGGGTTTATATGTATTTTGGAAACAAACACATAAAGCCGTCGATGGTTAAGAAAATCTAGAGCATTGGGAATTGAAACCAATAATTAAAATAAACTGCAGCACACTGTGTTTTGAAACTTATTACTTCCAAATGAAACAATCTTGAACTACTCTATTTTGAGTGATTTCAGGAAGTTGAAAAAGTTGAGGTGATTATTCTTTTACAAGCTGCCTGTGCAGTTACAGACCACAGTTGAAAAGTTTGAATTCCTTGTCAAAATCCAAAGTGGTTTTGGTTAAAATATATTGCCTAACTTACCCAATTCATCATATTCTGAGTTAATGCCATGAAAACATCTAGGATTATTAATTATTAGGACCACACTTCAGGTATAACTAAAATAACGGTCATTTGAAAAAATGAACTGTGTCCTGGTCTAATAGTCTATTTGCAATACTCCCTAGGAAACTTATAAATTTTCAAAAGTTTAATTATACTTAAAGGGACACTTTTATTTCTAGAGACACATGACAAATGATGAGTAAATAGGAAATCCTGATTTTGTTTCATTGTTATTGTACCCTTCTTTTACAGAGCAGGGAAGGACAAAACATGGATATGAAATACGTTTTGGATGTTGCCAATACTTTGCTACAGGAGCGAAGCCATCACCCTCGGATTGCCGCTAACTTTGGGTAAGATTTTCATGTTTTTGTCATCGTCGTCGTCTTCTTCTTTTAAATTTTAGCTTTATTGAAGTATAATTGACAAATACAATTGTAAGATACTTCAAGTGTATATCATGAGGGTTTTATATACATATGTGTTGTAAAGGACTTTCCTCATCTACTTAATTAATACATCCATCCCTTCATTTATTCCTTCCTTCATTTGTTTGTTCATTTATTTAGTTTGTGAGAACATTTAAGTTCTACTTTCTTTGCAAATTTTAATTATACAATACAGTGTCAACAACTATAGTCCTGTTGTTTTATATTAGATTGTCAGACCTTATTCATCTTGTAGCTGAAAGTTTGTACCTTTTTACTGACATCTCCCTATTCTCCCCTTCCCGCAGCCTGTGGCAAACACTTTTCATTCTCCGTTTCTGTGAGTTTGAATTTATTTTTTTGTAGATTCCACATAGAGGGAAGATATTCTAAATAGGGATACTTCACAGAATGTTTTACTTTCCACTTTCTCTTGGAAGAAAGATTTCTTATGCATTGTTTAAAGAAGTGTATAGGTAGGGAATCTACCTATAGATAGATAGGGGAACTATCCAAAGGAAATAATTCAAAAAATGTAAAAAAAGAGCCGTATGTATAAAATTGTCTTTCTAATGTTATTTATAAAAACAAACATCAGAAGATGCTTTAACATCTAACAATAGAAGCATGCTTAGAAAAACAATAACATTAATTTTGTAAAATATTATGCGGCCAATAAAAATTATGGGTGCATAGCAGTAGGGGAAATGTATAGTAAAATATTAAGTGAAAAACATGTGGTATATAAGATTAAGGTATAAAATGATTAAAGTAATTTTAAGACGTGCAAATGATGAAACACTAAAAAAGGATGGACAAAAATGTGAATCATCATGTTAAGGAGTAAAACTGATTTTTGGCCTCTTTTCAAACTTTTATTATGCTGTTTTACTAAGATAATTTAAAATGCATTTTAAAATTTCAAAGAAATCATTTGGAGGAAATCAGTAGTTAATTTATATTTTCTTCTTTAAATGTCATAAATAATCACCACAGATTTTTGAGGAGAAAAATTAGACAACTTCCACTTCCAAAAATGCTAACTTTGAAACTAGTATCCCAATGTGTGGTTTTCAGCAGTCAAACCTAATTTGCTTTTTACTGAATCATAGTGCACATATATTTTATTAGATAAAAATTCCCTTTTTTATTTTATTTTTTTTATTTCCCTGCTTATTGTATTTGACTCCAAACCACAGCATTTTCATCTATCAGTTCTCAAAAACCCTGGGCAGCCATTTCAGAAAAAAATAAAACAAAACACACAAATCAAAACAACACAAAACCCTCTCATTAAGCTCTCTGCAAAGTTTGGGATATGCACTTTTATGTGAATCTTGGCCTCTGTACAGCACTGCTGCACAATCATTTTCATCTGAGATTTGAACATATTGGAAGAACTATAGCCTTCCTTTCTTTTATCCTGTCATTTCCCCCCCCTGGAAGTGACGGGCATATGGCAGGCACCCTCCCTGGATTCTCAAACAACAGGAGGGACCTGATTTCAATTCCTACATCCTGTCATCAGCGACTCTCGGGATATTTTGTTCTTGCAAGGCTAAGGATGTGATTCGAATTTGCCATACGGACAGAGCTTAATGCGATGCCATTTTTACCACTGGAGCCCTCAATCAGTTAATTAAACATGATATAAATCACCGCATGTATTTGTAAAGTAAGATTAATATGGGAAAGTCAAAGTAAATGAGGAATCCTCCCCATCCTAGGAGTGTGAATCACAGATAGGAAGATTACACTTTTGGAAACTCAATACTTTTGAGCAGGCTTTGTTCGTTTAATCCCTCAGACTGCTTTGTGCAACTTGAAACCTGGAGCTGTCATCTTTAGCCAAAATTTCAGCCATAACTTCCTCAGCTTTCGCCCCATTATTGAAGTCAGCATTCACAATACTTAACAAAGATCAAACCTTTCAGCGGACCACGGGGCAGCCTCTTACCACCTGGGACACCAGAAACATGTTTAATAAATATTTCATTTTGTTTTAACATAAAGACTTCCCCAGTTTCCCATTTTTTGTCTTTCCTGGGGAGCTAAGGGCTACCCCCAAGCTGCACATTCCATCACTGTGGTCAGTTAGGTTTATAGCCTTAATAAAAGGATTTTCCCCTTTCACGTGCTAAGGAGCCTTGTTAAACCAGAGCAATTACAGAAACACAAGATAGGTGCTCTGCAAAGATCAAAGCTCACCTAAAGACAGCTCTGTAGGAATTTGGAGCTTTCTTTGAAAAGCACTCAGTTTACATAGTATAGAGGTATTAACCCCAGGAATTTAAAAAAAACAAAACCTAGTTTCAAATAATGTTAAAAGTCTGACAGTAGTTAATATGGGACCTCCTTCAGCCACTCTGTGTATTATTCCTAATATCTATTCACAGCATATCTATAATAGCTCCAAAGGAACCATTATGCTCAGAAGACATACGCGAATGATGGATCCTTAATACCAAATACATTACCTACTCAGTAGGTACATTTTAACCTCAATATCCTAGCTCAGGGGGAAGGGTGAGAAAATGGCCTGTAAATTTCTTTAGGAGGAGTAAAAATGCAGCGTGCCTGGGTCTTAAGCCTTGTGGCTCACTCAGTGGGATCACTAGAGGCTGTACCAGGTGACAACAGCACCTGCCTTTGGGACCCCACACAACTTACCCAACTGCAGTGGGATGTCAGTGCACCCAGTCTTAGGCATTATGTTTACCTCTCTAGATTGTTGTCATTCTTCCTGAAAACACACACATACACACACCCACACACACACATCATGCTTGAAGATTCCATTTCAGAATAACATTGATAAATCATGAGTGGTTTAAACTCAGCCATGTGGCTGTGGGAGCTTTCAGGTGACAAAGGGTTTGAGGATTCCTTTCTGGATTCAGCTATCTGCAAGCCAAATGATTTCTTTTGTGTGCAGCATCTTAATACAACAGAGCAATATAAATGGGCTCAGCCTGGGATTTTGAATTCTGTGATTCATTAGGAAAATAAGTTATTTAAGAAGCAATATTGCCAGGAACACTTTAATATCAATTTAGAGAACACTGTTTGCGTTTTTGATGTCCAGTAGTCTTGGCTTTGAAATATGCAGAGATAAATGCAAAACCCTCGTTTTACATCAGTATATACATTTTTAAGAAAACATTTTAATGGCGATAAAAATAGGAACAGATATTTATTGACTGCTTGTTATATGCCAAGCAGGTTACATGAAATATCTTATTTAATCTTTATGACAATCCTGTGAGGTAGGTTCTATTACTATATTTACTTTATAGGCAAGGAAACTGTGGCACAGAAGGGCTGAGTAATTTGCCAAAGATCACACAGTTGGTAAGAAGTGAGGTCATGAATCTAATACCGGGTATACGTATCTGGAAGTTAAGCTTTCACAGCCTGTGATTATCTGATTTGAATTTTATTTTGTGATGTGACCTAAAATTTGTATTTTATAGTTTCTTTTTATTTAATAGTAAGTTTTAGGAATTGAAATGAAAATTAACGGCATTTTTTTTCCCAGAGCTTGACTTTCCTGCTTTTAATTTTGGTGCTAAACAGTAATGAAACTTTAAGTTTTGTGTTTCTCATAATTTATTTTGGGAAACGTCATATACCAAAAATAAACTGAGAGTTTCACGATAGTAAGCAACTTTTTTTTTTTTGCCTTGGAATCACCATTTCCTAATTCATCTGAGAAAATATCATTATTAAAAGGAGAAATATTCAGTTATTTTGTTTGTCTTTCCTTTTTATTTATTTATTTAGCCTTTTCTTTGACTGGCTCAAGATTCTGATATTTTATCAAATGGTAAAGAAGATTGTTCCACATTTTTGGAAGTATTACATTTCAATGTTAGACAGATAGGCCTGACTTAGAATCTTAGAATCACCAATATTTGGGCCTATAATCTTGGGTACCTAGTTAAATTCTATTAGGGTCAGCAGATTATCATTGGTAAATGAGAAAAATAAGGCTAGTCATACACTGTTATTATGAGAACTGTGAAAATAAAATAACATATATTAGAACACCTAGCACAGGTCTGACCTATGATGGTTTAAGAAATGTTACTTTCCTCTCTCCCCTTGATTGTATTATAGATATGGCTGCAAATGTTCCCTATTCTCCCTTAGATAAGCTTTGGAAGTCCAGCTTTCACAGTCTGGCACTTTATTGGAAAAGAATTCTGAGGCCCTGATCAAGCTTGAGTGTTTGTATCATAAGGGAGCCCTTTTACCACCCCTGCCAGGCCTGAAACTGAATACAGGGGAACTTATTCTTCTTGTCAGGGCTTAGCTTGATGGTTGGATATCAAAAGGATCCTTGAAATAGAAGGAAGAGGCATGATTTCAGTTCTTAGATTATTAGCATTGTGGATTTTAAGAATTTTCTAGCTATCTTTTATGGATTGTCAGATCTCATTTGAACAAATATCTCAACCCACTGCTCGGCAACAACATATGTCATCTTGCCCTTTAAGACCTTGTCACCCACTGCTCCAAGACAGGCCACTTCCTCCTGAGGCTATGGAGACCTGGCCTGTGTGTTTGAATAGCCTCTAGCTTCTTGCTGGTATGTAATAAATATTAATAATTATTCAATCAATCAATCTGCCACCTTTCATAAGCACTAGATTTCTTTCATGGTATAAAAACACAGTTGACATTTTATCAAAATTAGAGCATTTTTGAAGGAGTCATTTTTATCTTTGATCTGAGTGTATGTCTAAAAAAACATGCGTGTATACCAATATCCTCTTAAAAGGGACCGTTAATGTCAAAAATGTTTATTCTGCCTCTTGACATCTCCCTGGTCTTTCCTTTCTTCACTTTCTATAATCTTTCTTTGTCTACATGTAATACTCTCATTGTCTTTGTATGCATTCAACATGCAGCATGACTGTAAGATCAAGCCTGTTTAAAAATACCATTTTAGGGAACTATGAAAAGTTGGCCATTAGTGAGTAATGCATTGAGATAATTCTGCTATTGTTTCCCACCCAAAGGTTCACTTACTCTTCTAGAGTCTGCATACATGGAAACACTTGGTATTTAGTCAGAACATTTGCTTTCCTTCTGGGGTTGCCAGGTTTAGCAAATAAAAATACACAGCACCCAGTGAAACTAGAGTTTCAGATAAACCATGAATAAAAGTATGTCACATACAATATTTGGGGCATACTTATACTAAAATATTACTCATGGTTTATCAAAATCCAATTTAATGGGCTTCCTGTAATTTATCTGGCAACTCGATTTCTTCCACCTCTTTAGTGAATAAAATAACAAACTCAGTGCTGCTCTGTCAACTCTTATGGGATTCAATAGCATGCCATTTGGTGGTGGTGGAAGGGGACTCTGCCTTTGTATAAGGAGGACTCTGAACCAAAGGTTGAGGACTAAGTCAGAAGAGATGGTTTTGTTATTCTAGAATGGCTAAAAATGTCAAACAGCCTTCAAACCACAGTTTGTAACTCAATTTTCTGACTTGTTTTACTCATTTTTCTTAAAGGCAAAAAAGAAAATGACTTAATCAAAATAGTACAGAAAGGCAGATTGCCTCTGGATATATTATTTACTCATTCATTTTTTCATCCATTCAACAAGTATTTGTTGAAGTTCCTCCTATATGTCAGGAACATTGTGGCAGTTATAACAATATTTGTATATTTATGTTATACTTTTGTTCTGGTTCAAGGGTATTGTGTGTACCAGATTTTAACGGTGGTAATTTTGAATAGCAATGGCTGTAGATGCCTAAGCCATGCTTCTTGCTGTCTAATCAAACATCGGTGATAAGACATTAAGAGTACTCATGATAAAGTCTTTTGGTTTTGCCTTTAAAAAACAACTGAATACTTAGAAGATTATATTATATAAGTACCTATATTTTTATATCTATAGCTGTATCTTTGAAAAGAACCTGTATTCCCATAGCACTAAGTTAAATTATAATTCATTCTGTATTTTTAGAAACCAGAGGTCAAAATATTGTTCAGGCACAATTGCTTCATCTGTCAGACATGAAAATGACTCCTATCAATTGTCCTTCTTAATTTTTAAGTAATTTTTACCCATTTTGAGGTTATGGGGAATCTTACATGCGTTTGATTGGATTCAGTCAAATAGGCTGTGCAGCTTTTACTATGCCTTGTAATTTTTTTCATTACAATAAAAAGCCTTTTAAATCACTGCTACTTAGACTTACATTGAAAATACTTGCGATACTTTTATATACAGTGAGTTTAATGCCAGGATGTGAAAGCAAATTGATTGTAGGCAATTCTGTGCTTGAGCACCCCAGAGTAAAAAGAATTACACTCGTAACCCTGGGGACCTCCTGCTCTCAGAAAGGCTGTCTGTGCACTCAGACATCCCCTGGCAGGTGAAAAAAAGAAGGGATTGCTTAATTCTGATCTGAAATTGTATAAACACATTTTAATTCAGAGAAATAATTTTTGAAGGGGAAAAAAAGCACCTCAAGAGACACTTATGTTTAATGTTTTTAATTTAGTAAAATGAGCTGCAAGGAAAGTATGTCATCTTTGCAATAAGCATTTGAACATCTTCTAACAGTGACTTAAAATGCAGACAACTTGCCATCTGGAGGGTGTGTCGGGTGTGGAGAGGCTTGGCTGGATCAGCTATAAAACCCTCATGGACTTTTTACCTCTGACACCCTGGTCAGAGTGAGAAGTACTTGGGCCTTTTAACTGAGTCTCTAATGACACATTCCTCAGTCAGCTTGAGGAACAGCTGACATGTCTCAGGAATGAACTTCGAGTGTCGTGCAAGCATTAGAGAGAATGAATTAATATTTTTGGGAGGAGTCCTTGGTTGAGATTATGGTCCATGACCAGTCCCTCTTGATTCTTCTTTCCTGGATCTTCAAGGTGACATGTGCTGGAAACCAGAGAGTTCTTGGCTTTTCAATGAAAGCAAACACAGATGTGTTAGGTTTGATTTTAGCAGGCAGACTAGCTGCATATACTTGGTCATTTCCCTTCCCAAGCTTTGCTGGGGCAGATATCAAGAGAGGGGATGAAAGTGGGAAATGAAGAGAGAGAGTGTGTTTGCTGACATTGGCCATTAATAGTTGGAAGGGCCAAAGGGGAAAATCTGGAGGGCCTGGAATCAATATGGTTCTAAATGAAAGTCAGGCCCCTCCTATACAAGCACATTTCTATCAAGTTATGGCCTTGAACAACTTCTAGAGAGAACCTCATAACAATGGCTACAGCTACTCATTGGGACCAAGGCCTCTTACCATCAGTTTCCTTGAATAGAGAGCTTCATCCAAGACCTTATCTCTGGGTTGTTATACTTGCCTGAGCACAGCTCCACCATGTATATCGTTCATATCAGGTTACGATGACCCACTTCTGTTTAGAGAGGTAGTAACTGCAGAGGCGCATGAGAGTGCAGAACATGCTGCCCACCTTCTAAACCCAACTCTGTCATTAATTAGCTGTGCAATTTTAGGCACATTATATAACCTTTCTGTGCCTCAGCTTCTTCATCTGTAGGATGAATACTTATAAAGTCCTTGGTTACTACCACCATATGCAACTTCCCAAGCAGTCTGTGAAACTTGCATGCTGAGGCTGTGTGTTATTTTGCAGTTATATGTACTTAGAATATAAAAGTATATAAATGTGTATAGGCAATGAGAGCATTTTTCATGTGTGTTTTTTAGACTGGTTGCCTCTGACCGACAACAAAGACATAGGATCACTTAATAAAATCCTTGATATAAAGTATCATATGTAAATGTTGTTCAAAGGTGAGTTCACAGGGATCATCTGGCCCAATGTTCTCCTTCTACAGATACCTACTGCCCAGACAAGTGGGTTGTACAGCCAGGTATTGGCAGCACCAGGACTAACTTCCAAGGTTCTTGTCATCAAGTATGTGCCCATTCCCTGATACCATGCTAACTTTCAGTCTTTGTTACAAAGCAGATTCGATCCAGTCATTTTTAGGAGGCCTTTCTATTTTCCATCTGAAAAATTTCCTCTCTTGTAAGTTTCCTGAATCACTCTCCAGATTATCCATCTGTGTATCCTGAAAACTATCTGCCAAAATGGTGGGGCTCAATGCCAACACTCAGTCCCTTCCAAAAGATAATGCCAACCATCACACCACTGATTAGTTAAAACAGGCTTTGCCATCCTTACTAAAAGAGGATTGTCAAAATGTTTTACTTATGGGCTAAACTTTACATTTTTATTATTGACCATTCATAACATCTAGTCTTTGCACTGATCACTTTACCTCAAAAACACCTTGTGAATTCCTATCACTATAGCTTTGTCCATGTTGTATCTTTTACCTAGAATGGTCTTTCTGCTCCTAACCCATCTTACAAAGTCCTGCTCAGTTTTACTTCTCCCATGGAGCCATTATTAAATATCCCAGCTTATAGCTATTTACCCGATGCCACTTTATTTTGATAAACTGGAGCCAGTAAATATCCATGATATTTCAGTTCGTTTTATGAATATTGCTCAATTTAGACCTCTCCTCTTTTAGGCCAGAACTGCATTTACTTCTACATGCAGTCTGGCCATCTGCACTATGGACTAATGCAACTTCTTGTTGTCTGGTCTTCCTGAGAGTGCATTATATAGATTACAGTTCATTTAGAATGCAGCTGCTGGGGTCGTGACTCACACAGAGATTAATCATTACGCCTGGGTTAGCTTCATTACTTTGACTACCCATTACATCTTGCCGAGATTATAAAATGTTGCTTTTAACTTATAAGGCCTACACTAGCATCCACGTACCTCCAAGACATGCATTTATGCTGGTTGGGTGGTTTTTTTTTTGTTTGGTTGGTTGGTTTTTTGTTTTTTTTTTTTTTTTTTTTTTGTATTATCAGGTCACTGGAAATTGCTAGCATTTCCCATAAGCTTTGACTTCAGGAATTAAGTCCTGCTGAAGCTCTCTGACATCAGATTGAGTAGCATGTCTAGAAAAGAAAATATATCATGTATTTATTATAAATAATATAAAAATTTACAGGGTACATATAAAGGACTGGGATGAAAATTTTAATAAAATCACCAACCTTTTCTTTGACTTCCTTTTAAAATAATAATATGATCTCAAAAAAGATTTAAAGATTGTCCTGCAATTAGAGTTGCTAATGAAAATACTACCATATTGGTGTAAGCCATCTGTATTTTCTCTGGCACTATTGCCTTCCCTTCAACATGTGATTCAGCACAAGCCTGAGAAAAGAAAAGGATCCTAAAGAGAAATAGTGCTTCTGCTCCCAGTACACAGTGAACATAGGTGAAAAAATTAAGGAAAGTGATAGTTACTAATAAAAAATGCTGCATAAACTCAGCTAACAGAAATGGAGAATGACAGAGTTGGACTCAGTTTTCCAAAATATATATCCATGTGGGGTCTTCCCGGAAATAAAAAGGAAAAAAATGTTAATGTGATAAAATACTTGAAGGAAAATGTGATCAACAGTCTTCTTCAGTTGTATCCTGATAATTATACTTTAAGGAAGTTAAAATTAAATCTTAAAATATATGTGACATCTATGTGGACCTGAAGGGGAAATAGAAAATGGAAGGGTTGTGAATGGTTATATTTAAGAACAGAAGTCATATATTACAGTTTCAAATCTTGTATGAAAACTTGAAAGCCCTTTTTTCTTAGTGGGAATTTAAATTTGCCTGCCATTCTTGATGTAGGTAATGAGATTAACTTGTTTCTGATTGATCTCAAAAATTTGACAAAGTCTTCATAAGACATGTCTGGCAAGCAAATATAAAATTTCAAATAATAGCAAATATATAGAAAGGATTTATTCTATGCCAGGTACTATTTTAAGCACTGTATATATAGTAACTTATTTAATCCTCACCTACCCTTGTGAGGTTGGTATTATTATTTTCATTTTGCAGATGAGGAATCTGAGGCTCAGAGAGGTCAAGAAACTTCGCCTGTTAGATAGTAAGTGCTGGCACCAGAATTCCAACTCAGCTGATCTGGCTCCTGAATTCATGTTTAAAACAACTATGATATACTACTCCTTGGAGTCAGTGTAGGGGAACATCGTTCAAATTATCCAAAACCTGTATTATAAAAAAAGCAATTTGAAGGCAAGGAGAACCAGAGACAATGAATTTGATGATTTATTGCTTAGGCTCTAGGGTTCAAATTTATTCTGTGGAGAAACAAAGTCCATCTCATAGTCTAGAATGAATTTGTGATAGTAGGTGCATGCCAGGTGACTTAATTTGATGGAGAATGGAGGGCTTTTAGAGCAAGGAGCCAGGTACATCATTTAGGAGATAGTCTGAAAACATAACCTCCCATTCCTGGATCTAAACATTTGTGTCAAGGAATAGAATAATTATTTGAACTAGGACACATAAAAGTAGAGAGCATTTGTTTAGGGGGGTAAAGTAAGTCTTGACTATTTATTTATTTATTTAAAATATTTTATTTCTTTATTTGACAGAGAGAGAGACAGCCAGCAAGAGAGGGAACATAAGCAGAGGGACTGGGAGAGGAACAAGCAGGATCCCTGCGGAGCAGGGAGCCTGATGCGGGGCTCAGTCCCAGGACGCTGTGATCATGCCCTGAGCCAAAGGCAGACACTTAACGACTGAGCCACCCAGGCGCCCCAAGTCTTGACTATTTAAACTACCAGAACTTGCAATAGTCAAACAAAGGCCAGCCACAAAAAACAAACAAACAAACAAACAAAAAAGCAGAGACATAGAAAGAAAAAAACATGCAAATTCTTATCCCAGCTCTGAAATTAATGTGTCCCATGGATTCAATAATATCAGACCTTTTTCATAGTTTCTTGGGAACATAAAGAACTGTATGCATCAGTGCCTTAAAATCTACAAAAGAATCATTCAGAATTTTTAATTATCGTTAAGAAAGCCAATACATTTATTTAGTAGTACAAAGTGTTTTCCTGTGTTGTTCTCTTCTACCCTTTGATTGTAATTTCCTTTGGCTAAAGACATTTCCCTTTATTCTTTCACCAGGCCTTAAAGACAGCTTTTCACTTAGGGGTACTTCAATGTGTATTGACACACTAAATGTAAAAACTGGGGTTTGGTCTAGCTTACCAAACATGCATAGGGTGCTTACTGTGCTATGCTAGGTATAGGGACATGGAATGACATAGATGGGGGCCCTGCCCCTGAGGGCCTAATTATTGTTGAGTTCCCTATAAAGCTTTTATTTGTCAGGATCATTGGTTTAGGGCCTGCCAGTCATCCCATAGATTTCCTCTCCAGTGTCATATTTCTGCTGGAATCAGTTGGGTGTCTCACCCTTAGCCACTAAATCCTGTGAACTGGTGAGAACTTATCTGCCATCCATTGCTTGAGGACATGGAAAGTGCCATTTTGAAAAAGCAAATTGATGAACAAAAAAAACAGCCTTTTAAAAAACACGTAACAAAATAATATATCTCAGAATAATTTTTATGTCAATTTATAAAAATTGATATTAAAATGAGTTCTTGGTATTAATCTTTCTTTCCAAAGAAGGGTAATGACCTTAGTAAAGCATGCTACAACATTGCTGACATACTGATTGAGTCATTTGTATTGTTCTGCCAAATGGAAAACAGAGCTAAGAGCTCTCATTCTTAACTTTTTGTGTTCCTGGTTTATATCCCAAATGGAACACATTTGGACTAATAAGCAACTTAAGCATTTTTGTTTTCTGTTGTGTTCTATAATGTTCCTGTCCCATTTCTAAAAAAAAAAATCTACTAGAAATTTCACTTGAACATATTTTCCATGACAGGGTTTATAACTCTACTCTCATTACTCTATAGGGGGAAATAATACATCTATAACACGGTTATATACAAGTCCAAATACAAGTCAGTAATGTGCTGGGGCAGAGTTCTTCAAGGTTTAAGCCAGAAGTTGACACAGTACAGTCCCAGAGTGAAATCTGGCCTGTCATATTTTGTAAATAAAGTTTGTTTGGGCCATAGCTACAGACATTCAATTACATATTGTCTCCTTGACAGATTAGAGTACAGCTGCAATGACAGAGTTGAGTGGATACAAAAGAGATCATATAGTCCACAAAGGCTAAAATATTTCCTACCTGGTCCTTTATAGAAAAAAAAAAATCTGCCAACCCTTGCTCTAAACTATTTCCCAAATATATATAATAGACATGTTCTTGTGGGGGAGGGAAAGCAACTTTAAAATTAGAGTTAGCAGTCTTTCACCTATTATTGAATTACATGCATAAAGTAAAATAAAAATTAAGACTTTAAAAAAGAACCGATTTACTGATCTATGATCCAGACATTAGAATCTCATTCAAATTTATGTAATAGACACAAGTTGAACAATTTTACTTTGGATGTAATTGGTTAAGATACGGAGCTAGAAAGATGGTTAGACAAGATGAAGAGGCAAGTCATTTTAAATAGGAAGAAGAGTAAGCAAAGATATGGAAATAGGAAAGCATATGAAGTTCAGGGTATAGAATGCCATCTTTTAGAAAGAAGCTGTTAATTTTGATGGAATGTATTTATTCTGAATTTTAAAAAATCAGTATAAGAACTAATGATTGTGCAATGGGTTTAGAAGGAATAGAGAATCATGGTTCTTGCCATGGAAAAGCTTAAACTTGAATTATAGATTCAAAAGTAAATTCCATGATAATTTTTTAAAAAGAAATGCAAGAATTGTATATTAAAAACTATAAAGCATTGCTGAAAGAAATTAAAAAGGACCTAAATGAATGGGAATACATCCATGTTTCATGGATTATAAGACTTAATAAAATAGAATAATCTTCAAATTGATCTACAGATTCAATCCCTATCGAAATCCCAAGTGGCATTTTTGAAGAAACTGATGAACTGAGCCTAAAATTTATATGGAAATATAAGAGATCCAGAATAGCCAAAAAAATTTTGTTGTAAGACTTATACTCTCAGTTTAGAACAAATAGCTAAAGATGGCGTTAAAAGAGCCAAAGTTGAAGGACTAATATTCACAATTTAAAAGCTTACTATGAACAATGAGAGACTACGGACTCTGGGAAACAAACTGAGGGTTTTAGAGGGGAGAGGATGGGGGGCTAAGTTAACCTGGTCGTGGGTATTAAGGAGGGCATGTATTGCATGGAGCACTGGATGTTATATGCAAACAATGAATCATGGAACACTACATCAAAAACTAATGATGTACTGTATGGTGACTAACATAACATAATAAAAAAAAATAAAAAGGATTTTTTCAAAAAAGATTTTATTTATTTATTTGACAGAGAGAGACAGCCAGCAAGAGAGGGAACACAAGCAGGGGGAGTGGGAGAGAAAGAAGCAGGCTCCTAGTGGAGGAGCCCAATGTGGGGCTCGATCCCAGAATGCTGGGATCATGCCCTGAGCCGAAGGCAGATGCTTAACGACTGCACTACCCAGGTACCCTAATAAAAAGGATTTTTAAAGTAAAAAAAAATCTTATAATAATCAAGACTGTGTGATATTGACATAAGAATAAACAAATAGATCAGTGAAACAGAATTATGGGTGCAGAAATAAACATTTATGGTCAATTGCTTTTCTACAAGAATGACAAGACAGTTCAATGAGGGAAAAAATAGTTTTTTCAACAAATGGTACTAGGACAACTGGGTCCACATACAAAGGAATGAAGTTGGACCCCAGCCTCACACCATATATAAAAATAGGTTCAAAATAAATCAAAGCCCTAAATTTAACAGCTAAAACTATAGAATTCTTAGAAAAATATAGGTATGAATGTTTGTTACCCTGGATTAGGCCACTGTTTCTTAGGTAAAATACCAAAACCATAAGCAACCAAAGAAAAAAATATATAAATTGCACTTCATCAAATTAAAAACTTTTCAAAAGACATTATCAAGAAAGTGAGAAACAACCCATAGAATGGGAGAAAATATTTGTAGAACATACATCTGATAAGAGTTTAGAATACAGTAAACATAAGAACTCTTATAGCTGAACAATAAGAATAAAGATAACCCAATTTAAAAATGGGCAAAAATATTGAATAGACATTTTTCCAAAGATGTTATGTAAATGTTTAAATAAGCATATCAAAAGATACTCAACGTGATTATCATTAGGGAAATGAAAATCAAAATCACAATGAAATACTACTTCATACCCCCTAGGATATCTATAAGCAGAAAGATAAACATTAATGTGTGTTGGCAAGTATGTAGAGAAATTAAAGTCTTCATGCGTTGCTGGTAGGAATATAAAATAGTTCAGCCTCTTTGGAAAACAATTTGGTAGTTCCTTAGAACGTAGTTATGTTAAAGTTACCATGTAATCCATCAATTCCACTCCTATGTGTATGCCAAAAAGAATTGAAACATACGTCCATACAATATCATCTTTGTGAATGTTGATAGCATTATTCATAGTAGTCAAAAAATGGGAACAACCCAAATGTCCGTCACCTGATGAATGGATAAACACGTGGTACTTCTATACAGTGGAATATTATTCAGCCATAAAAAGGACTGAAGTACTGATTTATGCCATAAGATGGATGAACCTCGAAAACATGCTAAATAAAAGAAGCCAGACACAAAAAGTGGCATTTTATATGATTGCATCCATATTAAGTCTCCCAAGTAGGCAAATCCCTAGAGGCAGAAAGCAGAGTAATATTGCAGTGGCTAGGAGAAGGCCAGACTGAGGAGTGACTGCTCATAAGTGTGGAGATTCTTTATGGAATGATAAAAGTGTCCCAGAATTAATAATGATGATGGTTGTACAACTTTTGTGAATATATTAAAAACCACCAAATTGTATGTATGTGAATTATATCTCAAAAAAAGCAAAATGAGAAAATGAAAGCCTATAAAGCAATTAACTGGGTAGGGATGTGTCAATGGGAAGTGGGAGTTTTGACAAGAGAAGCTCCTATATCCTAAAGAGGCCAGAAAGGTGAAAGGTAAGAGAGGCTTGACTGCAGCAGGTTGCAATTTGGAAAAAATGGAAAATCAGCTTGGAAATAGAGTTGTAGTTAGGTTATGGGGGGGTTGGAGGGGGGCTTAAGAATCATTCAGAAAAATGTTATAAAGGGTTGCACATGGAGAAATAGGGAATCACTGTAGGTTCAATAAGTTGAAAGTAGAAGAAAGAGAAGCTACAAAATGTCAGAAATGAAAATAGAATTAAAATGCAAAAGCCACAAAACCTTTTTAGATGGAATAAGGCCAATCTAAATAAGTTAAATATAATCTACAATTTTATGCATACGTGTGTGTATGTATATACATATAAGATATGTATATATATATATATATGTAACTTGTGATATATATATGTCATCCCATATAATAATGTGGTAATGCACTAAATTTAGTCATGTCACCTCTGCTGTTTGAATTAGAAAAATAAACTGTGTTCTTCTGCCTATTCAAGAGCTATTTAAAAAATTTAAATTACAGATGTTGAAGCTCACTGCAAAAAATGATTAAATAAAGTCCTTCAGTTTATTAATTTTATCATATTTAATGTTTGCTATGACAATCTGGTGTATCTGTATAATGAATGAAATGACTCTCTTTTATTAATATGCAACACCATGTTTCAACTGTATTACCCACTGAATATTACAAAAGGAAGATTTTATCTTGTTTATTAGCTGCCCTCTTGAGAGTCATCACAAAATTATTGCAGGTGTAGGTAGGCCTGTTGATTGAAATCTCTGACAGGGCAAAGTGCTTCCAAATCCATTCCAGTTTTATGGGGTGACTGAAACCTCTGGGCAGAACCAAACTTGTAACCTTAAATTTGTGACCAGGAATGCAGGACCTAATCCTCTAGTGTTTTTGACCTGAATGAAACAGGCAAATCCTTGGGTTTGAGTTTGGTGCCATGGGTCTATAGCTATAAATGATCTTCCTTGTTTTGGCTGACTTGTCTAGTTGAGTGATTTTTAATAGCCATCAACAGTCAAATTCAACAGAGCATGTAGAACTATCCACAGAGAGGGTGGTTTGTCAACACTCAGGTATCCATCCTGTAAGTCACTTAGATGCTGGCTTGATTAGCTGGCATAAGTAAAGTATGAATAAAAAGGTGTGGGTATCTTCACTCACCTGCTTTTATGTATTTATTTGCCAAAGTTTTGGCATAATTTAGACATTAGGGAAGAAATGATAAAGTGTTTGCAATAGGTACAGATTTTTCAGAGTGATTAATCATAGAGTAGAATTGCCCTACTTTTAAATAAGTTGTGGCATATAAAATTCCCACTAACTTTCCACCTATTCTTTGTTCATTAAAGGAACACTTAATAAATTTGTGTCAGTTGTAAAGTACCATTTGGGGCATGTTGTAAAAGACACCTTCCTGGTCCCAGCATTTTGGGGAAAAATGCGTTAGAAATGCAAGAAGAATTTTGTAAATCATGAAGAGATCAGACCAAAGATGTAATTGGTGTTTGTGGTGGGAATATGTATATTTTCTGTATTTTTAACATTTTCGGTACTTTAAAAATTTTCTATACTGAGTACTTATTATTTTGATAATAAGAACAACAGAACAACAGCAAGAATAACAAAACATCAAAAAGATCTATCCCTGAGAGCAGAGATAAAAGAATAGATAAAGGCCTCTGGGGAGATTTAAAGGACAGTTGCAGGCAGGGTGGGTAGGAAGGGTTTTATATCTGACAGGAGGAATGAGGAAAGACTATATGGGAAGAAATTTGGGGGTGATCCTTATGACAAGCAAACACCGGTTGCCAGCCCCTGGCTCTACTGTTGCCTGACCCTCCTTCTCTAACGTGTCCTTTAGTTGTCTGAAGTCTGTCTCTTCTTTCTCTTGCTTGTTGATTCCAGAAGCTTCTACAATGACTACCGTCAAATCTTCATGCTTTCCTTTGGTCTGATGAATGAACTTTAATCTCTTTACTCTGTGGTCAAAGACCTCTGGTCATCTGACTCCAATTGTACCACCCAATTTTAATGCTCATTAGATGTCTCCGTTAACCTTCCTGCCACAAAGGCCCACTCTGCATCCTCTGATGACCCTTTATTATTTCCCATTCCAGCTTTAGTTTTTGAAACAGAAAAAACAATCCTAAAATTTGTTCCTCACTTTCTGACTAAAACTCCTATATTCGCTCAAAGCTCAGTTTCACTAGTTCACTAGTTCAATTCACAATGCTTCCACACAGGGATTCAGTTTATTATCTCTTACTTCAGTACTATTTTGGCACACATTGCTCAGGTATTTGACTTGAAAAATCGCTTAACATTGTGTTACTGTCTCTCTCCTCACCCCTTGCCCCCACATGCACGTACGAATGTGTTGTCTCTTCAGTGAGATTTTAAATTTCTTGAGAGTGAGAGCCACATATCTGTTTTTCTCCCAATCATGTTAATATGGCACTTTACACATAATTGGTATTCACTAATAGTAACTGCAAATACTTATGTGGCACTTGCTCTATGCTAGGTGCTGCCCTAAGTACTTTATATATTTAATTTATTTATTCCTCACAATATGCCTACATGTTGGAAACTATTATTATCCCTATTTTGGAGACAAGAAAACAAAGGCACTAGAGTTGTACTGTCTAATAGTTTTATTCCTTAATAATGGTAGTCACATTTAAAGTGATCAGTAGTCACATACTGCTAGGGACTAATGTATTGGACAGCACAAGTTATAGAACATTTCAGTCATTACAATAAGTTCTATTGGCTAGTGGTGGCCTATATGGTTAAATGACTTCTCCGAGGTCACATAGCTAGTTAGTGTCAGAATTAGAAGTTTGAAACTACTCAGCCTGTTTCCATGTTAACTGCAGCAAAGAATCAACATGAGCAGAGGTACGTGAGCAAATTACGCACATATGTGCACAGATACAAAACACGTGCTCGCTGAAGGCTGAAGAACAAGACCACTTGAATAAGATGAACATGAAAGTAGATTTTTCACTATCAGATGGAGGTACAGTAAAGGGACAACTATGCCACCAGTCTCATGCCACCTATTTTAGGTAGGAAATCAAGAGGATCTAAAGAAAGTTCCTCAGCAAGGTATACATAGAATCCAAGGCTGGGTGGGTACCAGTGCTCACTCATCACTCCCACAAATGCATAACTTTTGATTTATCCAAATAGAGGTTCTTAATCTTGGGTTGAACTTCTGGAGACTGTGTCTGCACACTCTTTTCTTTGGAGCAAATCCATAACTTTTATCAGATCCTCAAAGAGATGTGTGACTCCAAAAAATTTAAGAGTCCTTGACCTAGAATAAAAAATCAATTATGCCATTAGTCTGGAATTTGATTATTATATATATTATATATAAACTTGATTATTACTCTTAAAACTTAAGTTATTAAAGAACTCTCACTCAATTTTGATAGTTATGTAAATTGGTACCAACTTTTCAGAGACCAATATGATAAAATCTCTCAAAATTTAAGAATATGTTCGTTGAATCAGCAGTTTTCCTTATGTGTAACTGTCCTACAGAAATATTTAAGCATGTATGTGCACAATAATATATGTAGATAGCCCAATGTAATCTTGTTTATAAACGTACAAAACAGGAAGTAACCTGAATGTTCATGAGCGGAATGATTAATGAAGTAAGGGAAGAAACAGTAATATTTGGAACACTATGCAGCAGTTGAAAGGGATAAGGTAGATTTATTATACTACATGTAAAGATCTTTAAACATAGTGTTTAATTAAAAGAATGTTGAAAATGTACAGTTTAAAAAAGTTTAAAGGTTATGTATACTCATAAATGTATAGAAACAAGCGTGGAATCCCAGTCTAAATCCTTAAAGTCAGAAGTCACTCCCAGGGGTGATCCTGGCAGCTGTGAGATTGGGGATTAGAAAGAACTTCCCCTGTTTATTTACTCCTATAGTGGTTGTATTTTTATAACCAAAATAAATTTATCTACTGCTTACATAATTAAAAAAACAAATAGCATGAACAAAATTTGTATTGGACTGTAACATAGCTCTTCAATTTACCAGGAAAATTGATCTTTCTTTTCTGCAACCCAGATTTTCCATATTTCTAGTGATAATAGAGAGTCATATGCAATTTTTACATCAGATCACTAAGTGTATGCAGTCTACCAGTGTCATTTTCATAAAGTAGTGCTTTGACCAGGATGCATCTTTAGATGATTATCTGTAGATCTTCAGTCTCCAATATGGTATCTAAATATTCCCCTTGCTAATGATGATGATGATGGTGCTGGTGGTGATAATGACAGTGACGATGATCTAACAATGACTGAACTCTATTTCAGATACTGGGCTAGATGCTTTATAGGTAGTAACTCATGTAATTGTCACAAGCACCCTATGAGGTAGACACTATTATTACTCACATGTTATGAATGAGGAAGCTGAAGCACAGAGAGGTTAAGCAGTCTGCCAAGCCCATATGACTCTGAGGGGGCAGAAATGGGATGCATAATGGTCTGTCATTCCAAAGTCCACATGTCTCACCATGATGCTCTTTGGGCTCAAACCCACTTTGCTTTTCTTTTTTTTTATGATTATTTATTTATTTATTTGACAGAGACAGAGACAGCCAGTGAGAGAAGGAACACAAGCAGGGGGAGTGGGAGAGGAAGAAGCAGGCTCATAGCGGAGGAGCCTGATGTGGGGCTTGATCCCATAACGCTGGGATCACGCCATGAGCTGAAGGCAGACGCTTAACGACTGCACCACCCAGGCACCCATCAAACCCACTTTTCCAGCCTCACTTTTACTCACCTTCAATCTTTCTATCTCCCCCACACACTGTGACTCAGTCCTTGCGCTCTTCAGCATTTGCCAATATCCTCTGTGTTTCTGAGGAACATAGGCTTTTACATAATCTGGGAAACACAGCTTAGAGATGCCTGGAACACAGCAGACCTGCAGCTTGATTCTTTGACCACATCATTTCCTCTAATTTCCACATCCTTTCAAGGCTTGGACCAAATGCTGTCCTTCTGTGAAGACTTTCTTGCTTGCTTTCTCGACCTGAATTCCTTGCTCCTGTTCTGTTCCCAAAGCCCTTGTTTATCACTTCTTTTATACCATATACATCACATTAGGTCTTTTATAAGCCTTGCTACTCTTTATGTCTTTTCCCCCCACTGGACTCTTAGGTTTCTGGAGGCTAGGGTCAGCTCTTGTTCATCTTCTACAGTGTACTGCTTTAGTAACATCTTTTTGAATTTATTGGAATTTGTGAGATTGTCAAGAGGCACGTTTAATGTTTGGATCATTAGAGTCAGGCAATTAACTTAGAAGCTTTTTTTTTAAGGTTTTATTTGTTTATTTATTTATTTATTTATTTATTTATTTATTTATTGAGAGAGAGAAAGCAAGAGAGAACACGATCGGGAAGTGGGGGTGGGCAGAGGCAGAGGGAGAAACAGTCTTCCTGCTGAGCAGGGAGCCTGACACGGGGCTTGATCCCAGGACCTGGAGATGGAGATCATGACCTGAGCTGAAAGCAGTTCCCTAACCGACTAACCCACCCAGATGCCCCACTTAGAAGCTTTCTGAACAGAGTTTTATGTGTGTATATAAGAACTTATTTTAGCAAATGAATGTATAAAAAGTTATCAGAACTAAAGATTTCACATGTAACATGTTTGAATAATAATACTTAAAAATTATGCTAATAATATTAGTAACAATACATGAGATTTATTTAACACTTACAGTGTACCAGTACTTTAACTATTTCACTTGATATTTGAACAAATGTTTGAGATTGGCGCTATTAAATCTCTTCTTTTTAATGGAAAAAACTCAGGCTTGCATAGGTTAAAATATGCTGGGCAGGCTCAAAGATGTAGTCAGAGTCTGAGTTAGGACTTGAAGTCCAGTTGGCCTGATTTCAGAGCCATGGCTCCTTGTTCCTAATGCTGACTTCCAACAGTGTGCACTGAAGCATTGCGCCGGGGTGGGGTGGGGGGTTGATTTTGTCATGGGATCAACACTGGGCTGGATCTTGGATAGTAATCTTCCATTCCTGGTTCTTCAATTAGTTATGTAAACTTTGGATTGTCCAACGTTTTTAGGTCTCATTTCCTAATGTACTGAGGTGGGTTGGGGTAGTGGATCAATAAATATCCAAGGTCCCCCCCAATTCTAGTCTTTTATTCTTAGAAGAAGCCAAAGCCTCTTTGACGTTTACTGAGTGTTACATATGGCATGTGTCAACAGCTGTGAAAATTTTATTTAATCCACTGTGTTTATTTTCTTCAACATAAAGGTGAAATATTTTTACATTTTCCCAATGCATTTCTCAGTAATAACATAGCCAGTAAAAATATTTTTGTTCGTGTAGAGCAGTGCTATTATATCTTAGCCAAAGAAAAAGCACACTATTATAAACTGGTGGAGAAAAAAAAGCCTCATTTGTTATCAAGAAGGAGCAGAAATATAGCAATTATTATACTGCCCTTTCCCTAATTTGACTTAAATTAGTGACTTTAAGTTATCAGAGGTTATGAAATATACCGTATGTGCACATAGGAGACAAAAATATTGCTTGCTATACCTACGTTTATGACATTAATCTATCTCTCAATGATCTAATAGAAAATAAACCATTTGAAAGCAATTTCATTGAAATACTTTCAGAAATGTTGAAATGAAAATATTAATCTTTTGGAAGTGTCATGCTGGATGTTTTTTTTTAAATCCCAGGAAGATGGGTTAGGGAGTGCCGAGAATAAAGAAACAGCCAAGAAGATGCAAAACCAAGAGGTAAAGATGTCAGCTGGTAACTAAGACTGCCAGTTCCTTCTTACCTTCCTTCTTTCCTCCTTCCCTCTCTTTTTCCTTGTCTCTCTTCCTTTCTACATTCTTTCCTTCCATAATATTATGGTGAACCTATGCTAAATAAAATAATGAGTCAGGCACAGGCACACAGACGTGAAAGAAAGCAAAGCTTTATCCCATGGAGCCTGGGCACTAGGGATTATGCATAGAGGTGGGTTGGGTTCTTTGGGGGGGGGGTCCAAGTGTGGTGATAGGCTGAAGGGTCCATACTTGGTCTACTCATGGATACTCACTTTAGGTTGGTGCTTATTCAACATGTCCTTTTAAATGGCTTTTTTCTGACTCTTGTGCAAATATACTCCTGCATGTTAGCATACTTTCTTATTCAGGGTACTTTCTCCTTAACCAAAAGTAAATAAATAATAGGAAAACTAATTTTAGTCTTTAAGAATATTGAAATGTGTTCAGTATATGTAATTAAATTCATTCCAGAAAAATATAATTGGGGCTGGGAGTTTAATACATTTTTGTATGTCTGATGCACAAGTCTATTTCATACCTGCCTATGTAATTTCTTTGCAATAGGAACATAGGACAGTTCTACCTCAAATACAATTAAAACCTTTCAATAGCTTATCACTTCACCTAAAATAAAATCCAATTTGCCTTCTAAGGTCCAGGATGATCTAGGCCGTCTCTACTTCTGTTTCATCCTGTCTCCTTTCTGTACCCTCAATATACCATGGTCTTTTCCAGTATCATCATCCCAAACCGCAACATTGATTTTCTTTGATGCCAAGTTATTACAGTTTCTGTCTTATTTGTATTTGCTTACTTGTTTATTATTTGTCTCTTCCCCAAAGTGTGAACTCTGTGGGGGGACTTTGTCTCTTGCATTTGCTACTTTGGCCATAGGGCCTAGCATAGGTGTCTGGTACATATTTGCTGAATAAATGAATGAATGAAGAAATGAATGGACACACTTTCAGATGAAACTTAGAGAAAAACACATGGTCTACAAGATGGAATAAAGTGTTAAGGGTATCAATTTGAGGTGACACAGCTTGGGTTCTAATCCCAGTTTTATCATTCACAAACTATGTGACCTTGGGAGAAATCGCTTAAGCTACCTGTGCCTCAGTTTCTAGAGAATGGAGATAATAATGGTATCTACCTCAAGGTTGGTTGTGATTATTAAACAAAGTAACACATTTAAAGTAGTTGGACCAGTAAATGCTAAAGAATGGTCAGGAAGTTTCATAGTCAAGAATTTCAGAAATGCTTATCAAGCACTAGGATTCGAATGCCATTAAAAATTTGGAGGTGAGATGTCCTGTGGCTCTTTGCTTGGTCCAGCGGGTGGACCTGACTGTTGGCAGCCCTTGCTAGAGCTGGGAGGACCAGAGTACTCCCTTCCATATGGCTGGTCTGGGACATCACAAATGTACATGGCCCTGTCTGGTTTTACTGATAGAAACACTTGAAGGCCATTCACACATAGATGCAGTGCTGAGCTGGCTATCACTGACAGTATTTCACTAAGAGTTCAGAGGAAAACAGTAGTGATATAACTCAGCTAATGCCTACCCAACTGCCAGCTTCCAGTGCATTACGGGCTTGCCAGGCAGAAATGACAAGACATTGACATTTTTTAGACTCTATGCTGGAATTTGATTTGGAATCAAGGTTTGTAACAGGCTGAAAGTGATTCATCAGTTCATTTTTGCAGATAAACGAGCAGTCCCTTGTTTCCTTGGAAACTTGGACCTGAGCATATGTAGCTCAGAATGTGCACCCTCATGTTTTCAATTGAGCAGATACAGGATGAGTTTCTCCCAAGAGATTCAATATGTTGCCTTAAACAGAAGAAGCTAGAATAGGAGAGAATTGACGTATTAAAATTGGATACTTCAGACATGGCTAGATTTCTCAAAATACACAGTAATTCTGAATAAGAGACAGAAAGACACTCATAATCTGGCCCTTGCTGGGTTAGCAATTTGCATAATTTATTTTTCTGAATTTAAAAGGTGAATGTACTTCTTGAAATATTCCTTTGTTTACATTTAGAATGTCTAGAGTTTACACTGTTTAATCTTTGGGGATCTTCAAGAGCTAAAATCAAGCTCTAAACCCCCTATTTCTGCATAGCGGCATATAGGGAATTAGATAGATAAATTCTTGTTCTGGAATATTTATGACAAACATGAGGCAAAATTAGCTTTTTTAAAGAATTCTTAAATACAGAATGATTTTTAGTTCCTAAGATGCTCCCAGTGCTTCCCCCAGCTTAAAGTGCTCTGGAACTTGCACATTTTCCCATAGCCTATTTAAAATGCCTGCTACTTTCTACTAGCAATAAGAGCTCCTTCTGTGTTAGGTACCATGCTGAACTTTTGTATACCCACTTAGCAAATGAGGAGATTGATGTTCAGAAAAGTTAAAGCAGTTTGCCTGTGGCCACACCATTTTTGAGTGGTGAGACCAGAAGTTGAACACAGGTCTATCTGAATCCCAAATCTGTGCCTGTTACTCAGCACCTACTTTATCTACTATGATAAGGCAGAGTAGAAGGATGGAGTGTTCTGTTTAGTTAGTATTCTGGTTAATAAAAAGTTACATTTAAAATTTACTAACAGGTAAAATATTAGAATAGGACAAGTGAGTGGGAAGGAAATAGATAATAACTCAGTGTGAGGTGAAAAACGCTTAGCAAGAGTAAGAGTCAGAGGTGCCACAAAATGGTATCATGTGAAGTTGTGTGCTCCCTCTCACTGGGTCTATAATTAGAGACTAAAGACCACATGGAAAGCATGTAGTAGAAGAGGTTTCTGCTATTTTGTGAAAGATGATGTTGAAGTTCTCTAACAATTTTAAGACTGTGAATCTAGATAACAGAGACCACAGTGAGTGAGATTTAATCTTTGCTGATTCAAAAGGTACGTCAAGGCTTTTTGTGCTTCAAGGACATCACCGTGACGATCAATTATGAGTCCTGAGATATGAGGAAATACTGGATTTCTGGCTAAAAGAAGGACAGCTAAGACAAACTTTTTTTTTATTCTTTTAAACTATTGCCAGAAACCGAAGTTACTTCTAGATCTGGAATCTGCAAACTTTTTCTTTAAAGGGCCAGTGAGTAAATATTTAAGCTTTGTATACCATATAGTCTCTGTCACAACACTTGACGCCACTATTATAGGATGAACATGGCTATGGATAGTATGTAAATGCCTGAGCATGGCGTAGCTGAGAATGGTTTTACTTTTAAAACCATTTAGTGGTGTAGGTTTATAAATTTCCAACCCCCTACTCTAGATTAAACATCCTAAAATTGTCATACATATTTCCTTTTCTAGGGGCTATACAAAAAGTCAGACTCAGACCTAATCACAGTGGTTTAAGATCGCCCAAGAGTCTTCAATCTCTTCATGTACATCAGACATAATGCATCAAAGATAATACAGCATCAATTGGTTTCTTTGAAAAAGAGAGCCAATATAAGTATATTTGGAAGTGATTTCCAAAATTAAAAAAAAGTTACTTGGGGAAAAAGAAAAGAGTTCTCAGAATAGCATCTGGGAAATTAACTAGGACCATCAATTATGCTGAAATAATCGCCAAGGATTTAGTTGACACATAGCCAATGTTCAATATGATGACTATGGCCAAAAATTATTTGTGAAAGTAACTACAAATGAATTTAGAGGAAATTGTAATTTTTCCCTTTAGTTATTTAAGCGATAAGGAGCCCTTCAAAATAATGACAAATGTTACAAGCTGACTTTGCTCCATGGAAATGATGTTCAAATAATACAGTGCCTGAGCACCTCTGCCTAATTACCTAGGCACTATAATGACAGATAGTTTAGAAATATTGAAGTAGCTATTGATAAAGCACGTGGAAAATGTGAATATTCTTCAAATTTTTGACAGCAGAGATGGACACTGAACTCCTGGTTTAAATGGAGAGCTCATGGCTTCTTTCCTGGATTTAGCTCATTTCAGGTTCATTGAGCATGCATTAGAATCAGTAGTGGTTTTTCAATGGAAATTCATTTTTAGCCCCAATTTAAGATATTGTAAACCATGCTTTTTTTTCCTTTTTAAAGAAAGCAATAGATAAAACTATTATTAATTTTGTTAAGTGGCTTTTAAAAATGACTATACTAAGAATATTTATGCAAAACAAAAATTAATTTAATGAAAATTCACTTAGCTCTCTTCTTTCCTAAAAAAGAAAAAAACTGCTTTGAGTAAAAACAATTAATGAAGTAGCCAGGTGTCAAGATAGCCACAGTTTTCACATTAATAAGGATTGCACTATTTGGAATTTCTCTGACTGTGGCTCCATTTAGAAATCTTAGAAATTGGTGATTCCTTTCTTGACCGAGTGCATGGAGGCTTTCCTTTTGATATCCTGTCCAGAGGGATTTATTGGCTTGTCTTTGACTATCCATTTCTGTGGTTACTTTGAAAAACTACTTCTAGCTAGTTAATTCATGATTCTGCTTGTGTAAAATTCCTTGTGTCTGTTTCCTAATGAGAAAAAACCAAGTCGATAGACTTGGGTTGGTGAGGCCCTGAATAATCCCCTTATTTTTTTCTGTTAATCTTTCAAGTAAGGCAAATCTGGAGTTACCCAAGTCATAATGTTTTACCTGAAAGCTTGCTATTTACTTGGCTAAATATTTAGTTTTAGTTAGCAAAGTGGTAAAAGATATATATATATATATATATATAATANTATACTATATAGGAATCAGGTGGCTTATCAGATGGAGAAAAATTCCAGTATATTATTACTTTAATGTGAATTCCTCCACAAACTTTCTTCCCTTTACAGTTTGTCTCTGGACAACCCACAGATCTTTGGTTCATCTTCCCACTTATGTTCAACTCTTCAGTAACTATAAATCAAGAGACCCTGACGTTTATTCTGTAATGAATTATAACTCCTCCTGTTGTTATCATTATATTAGAAGCAGAGCTAATGCTTACTGAGTACTTGGTCCTTGTGACAGAGTGTGTTAAGTATATTTCTTGAATTTTTTTCACCTTTGTAACAACACCCTGGGGGGTAGATATTAGTATTGTTATTTTAAAGATGAGGAAACTGAATGTTAGGGAATAAAATTGGTTAAGGACATACATTTAATGAATGGTATAGACATATAGTCTTCAAATCTAAGGCAATTTGAGATGAAAACTTGAATTACAATATATTTTTCACAATCTGTTGCTTGAACTTGTGAATTTAGAAATCATGGATGAGAAAATCTTGATATATACTTTTTATATATACTATATATTTTATGTATGTATCATATAATATATATTGCATAGTATTTGTTGCATATTTGTGCCATTTTGTATATATGTATTGATGTATCTGTATTATATGCCTATATATGTATTATATGCATATGCACATACATATATATTTCATGTGTGCATAAATAAAATTCCCCCAGCTCATTGCAACTGCAGCATACAATTTACATGGTCACTTACATGTTTTTTGCATTTCTACAAAGGAATTTGCAATGGAAGCCATTAAATAGGATGCAATTTGTAAGCCTTTCATTAAATAATGATTCTCAGCTGGATTTCTGAGAAGGGAATATTAATGCAACCATATGTAACTAGCATTGCAAGAAATTAGCGTTGCTGATTTAGTCTTGAATCAATCATTTTAAGCTATGCATTAGACTCTCTGCTGATACATTTCTGCCTCAGACACCTTAGCACAAATTGTGGGCTGCATACAGTCATGTTAAGAGTATAATTTTTGTGAAATACCACTAGCATTTCAGGTTTCTTGAGTTTGGTAGGGAATGATCAAATCCATATGCAGAAAGTAAAAATGCTGCCACTCAGGGTCCAGTGGCTAATTACTAATCTCTAACATGTATTTCACGGGCATGAGGTTAGGTGGTAAGTCAAGATTCTGATGCCAACTCAAAGCTAGATTTCTAACACGGAGCTGGAATGAGTTTGGATGTGGGTGTGGCTGCTGTGTATTAAAATCTCTAAAGCCCTAATCTGGTTACCAAGGTTTGAAAATGCTTTGAGACATTTTGGGGTTTTCCTGGAAACTTTTTGTTATCGGGCCAGTTCTACAGCATTTTCTCCAAGTTTGAAGCAATGAAGTGTGCTATTGTCATTGCTTATTTTATTAGTCACAAGAAGCTGTTTTAGTAACAAAGATTAAGTCACCTCACAATGATGATCAGAGTTTTAGCTAAAAGAGATCATGAGAGAAGAAGCAGAATAATTCTACAAAGAACTAAATAAGACATGTCTTCTGGGGGAGAAAATGTGCTAAGAAGCCTTAGCTTGGTAAGGCATGCAGATTTGTTGCCACTCCAGTGTCCGAACTGCTCCCTTTAGACAGAACTCTATGGAACCTACACCATGATTGTATTTGATTGTTATTTATGTTAACTTCTTTTTATTCTATAATAGCTCCCCTCCCCTACTTTTACTTTGAGAATTGGTTATTTTTATTCTGAGGAATGACTTTAGTTTATTGCTTTCTCATGGTGTCATCTAACTGGTTTTTCTTTTTTTTGTATACTAGCGAGATCTATACATTTGATTAGATTATGGTTCACATTTTTTTGGCCAAGAAGAATTCATAGGTGTTGCTGTGTCTTTCCTATTGCATCATATTCATAAACACATAATATTTGGTGAATCAATCAGTGAGTGGCTTTCCTAGGCGGTATCCTCCTGATCCATCCATTATAAAATTTCCCATAAACCTTTCACTTAATGATTTTGGCAGCTATGGATGAAGGCTACCTTGATCCATTATTTCATTAGAGAGTACTAAAATGTTTTAGAATGAAGTCTACTCCAGCTAAAAGGGGAAGGTGAGGTTGGTCACAGTTCCTGAGAAATAGCCAAGGACACTAGACAGGGACAGTACAACAGTACAGAACAACTGAACAATATGATTCAATTGGACAAGCTTGTAAGATATATTCAACATTCTCAGGTAAATTTCATAAACATATTTGTCACTGCTAAGCAATAAGAAAATCTCCAGGCTGGTGGAGCAGCCAAAGTCTCAACACCAAATAACTCAATCAAAGTAAAGCTTAAGAACAGAATGGCCTTAATCTTTATGTTCCTTAGTATATCTTCTAGTGGTATCCAGGTGGTTTCAGTCTCATTGAATCCTCAAGTAAAACTCCAAGGAATATAACAAGGTGACAGTCATATCTCTTTTTATGAATGTTGTACATACAATTCTTCCATAGTAAATATTTAGTTCAAACAAATTGTAGAGGCCAAATTGTCTTGCTGTTTCTTAGTATATTTATGCCATAAAAACAGCCAGCAATATAGGTGGTTTGAATGTCTTCAAAAGTAAACAATTACCGCCAAAAATAAAACAAAGCAAAACAGGTTTATGATCTTTTTTTTTTATTATTCATACCTTTTTGCCTTTCCCAGCTCATATTCCTCATCTCTACCATAGAAAAATAGTAAGTGATTTGAGTAACTATTTTCTCAATTATGCCAAGGATGGTTCATAACCAGTAACACTCTGTGTCATAGGAGAGAGGGTAATTCATTACTTAAAGTGAAGGCCTAAAGGCATTAGGCCTTAATTCTCTTGTGGGACCCTGATGAAGAAAGGCTGCTAGACTGTAAATACTTAAGCATCTTTGTTAGCCTGAAAGATCCTTGAAAACATTTCTTGCTCATCTTTGTCTTCACCATGTTGCCTAGCTCAGCACCTTGCCCATAGCAAGTAATCAAATAACATTTGACATTCATTAAATAAGTATTTGATTAAGCCTAGATACATGGCCTTGGTTGTCATAGTGCATAAAACTTGCTCTTTTGCAAGAATCATAAAAATAGCGCCAACATTTTGTACTGCTGTACTTCCCAAACATTTCTATGTCCCTTTCCTCTTTTATTTTCTTTATAGAACTTACTGTCCAACAGACTCTAAATTTTTACTAATTTTTTAATTTTTCCCTCCAGTAGAATAAATATTTTTTTCCTGTTTTGTTCATTGCTTTTCTTCCACAGTGTCTAGGCTAGTATATTCAAGGAAAAAATGAATGTGCAGAGTATTCATTCTTATATAAAATGTATGAATGGCATGTTTTCTGCCCATTTCTTTAACTCCATATTTGTGTATGTTGCCCGAATATTCCCAGGTTCTTTTGTCTTTATCTTTACTTTCTAAATAAAAGAACTCAAACCTAGTTCCTATATAACTAACTATATAACAAACTATCTATATATCTATATATAACTATATAGATAGATATGGATATGGATATAGATATAGATATAGATATCCCTGAATTATTTTGCTGATTCCTGCAGGTGCCTAGATGTCCCATTCATTGTCTATCATTTCTCATTCTGGGCCTAACCCAAAACTGCTCTATTATTGCCACTTGCTCTCCAGGTAGTGCTTTGGGAGGCTATGGCTTTTTCTCCTCTGGTTTCCCCCTGAGTACAGAACAACCTCTAACTCTATTCCCCTGATTGCCATAAAAGTTCCATTAGGTTGATATGGTTAAGCACCTTTGCTGAGGATTGGGGGAAATAATGAGAACCACTCAGCACAGACAACTCTGGAACAAACACTGCAGGTCATGAGGTTAATTGGTCATGATCTGTCATAGGTGGTCACCTGCTGGCCATTTCCTTCCTTAGACCCAGGTCTTCTGTCATGTTTGGGGGCCCTATGCCCTCATCTGTGTCAGTCTCTTTCCTCCTTTTCTCTCTTTTCTGGTCTATACACTTAGCTCCTCTCAAAGACTTCAGCTGCTTTTTTTTTTTCACATTGCTGGTTACTTTCCATTGCTGATGGCTTTCCTCTAGATCTGGCTTTAAGATTTGCCTTTGGAAACTAATAGAGTCCATTAAGGAGTTTTCTCAAAAGAAAACACATCATTCTCCCATCTAATACATTCTTCTGCCACTTTCAGAGTGTGACACAATGTCCTTGTTTTATCCTGGGTTCCCTCTAGAGAGTAGAACCCAAGACAGACTTCTTTTTTTAGAAGTGGTGCTAGGGAACAAGAAATGGGACTTGAAGAGTACAACTCTTCAAGGGCACGATATTGAGCAGGCCACCATTGTAGTTAACGTGCTTGATCTACTGGCACTTTCTGAGGAGCTGTGCAGACATGTTTCAGAATTGTCTCAAAGAACAGAAGGGAAAAGCCTTTAGCCACTCCTGACACTTCTGGGCACATGATAGATATTTGCATGTGTGACTGTCAACTGGGAATCACAGTGTCAGAGGACCTCCAGGGCATATGCCAATGACTGAGGGAGGCACCGCAGGTTACTCCTGGCTGCCAGCACTGTGGCTGGCATAAAAGGCAGGCTAAAAGCATAGAAGGTGGTGCCCCCACATTGTTAAATATAAAATTTAACACTGGGCAGGAACTCAGAATTCCTACACCATAACTGACTGCGTGTACTTGGACAAATCCCTTTACTTCTCTGAGCTTACATTTCTTCAAAGTAAATAATACCTATCTCAGAGGATTATTGAAGTTTGGAGATAATTTAACTAAAACATAAAACAGTGAAATCAAGCACATACTATGGATCCCAAGTAGAGTATTTTTATAATATATAAACTTAATATTAAAATCCGGCTGTTGAGTGACTACCTGAATTGAAGTCAAGAAATAATAAACTATTTCTGTAGTAGCAGGCAATAGTGTTTCCTTGGAAGGGAATGCTGCTGCTTACTGTGGGAGGTAGGGTCTAACATTTGCTTTTCATCCGGAGAATTATGTGAAATGTAGATGCCCTATTACCTGAGGAGGACCTTGAATCCAGGGGAGCAGATGCACTGCAAACATGCTGGCCTATCTGAGCATCCTTGATGTGCAGTAACCCCATGCAATGTTAGTGCCAGAAGAAACAGGCACAGTTTGGACTGTAAATGAAGGAAGGTTGAATAGCAATGTGGTAATGATCCTTTCTAAAGGAGAAAATCTATCCTGTAAAGCCAACCACCACTCAAAGCTAGAGGCCTTTCCACTTCAGAGCAACATGATTGGTGCACTCACTCATGGGTACTTATCAAAAGGTTAGCAGTTGAGGCAAGGGATTTGACTGACGTTTCGAACTGAATATTAGAAAAGTGATTTATTGATCTTTCCAGGAAGTAACACATTTAACAAAACCATCACTGAAGTTTGTCTAGACACATCTAGGAACAGAGTCCATCAAGATACACCCAGGCAAATCCATGTTTGTTTCTTAAAATATTATCATGAGGCGTAGACTGAGCTACCAGGTCAGGATAAGGCACATCCACCAAAAGCTGCAAAAAGTTTTCTCTTGTTGGAAGTTCCAGTGAAGTAGCAAAAGGATTAAAAAAAAAAAAGAAAAAGTACCATATATTCTCTAAGAATTATTGTGTATTTAAAATACTGGAAGTTGTTTTTCTTGCAGTTACTAAAAACACCAGTAATTCAAACTCCCATAGCCTATAATTAAAAAAATCAGCTTTTGTAAACATATTTAGGTGTGTCTGAAATCACATCCTTTACAAAACAGGACAGTTGATATTGTTGTCAATTATTGGTCACAGCAAGATGCCTGTGACCATTTCTGTCAGTAAGTAAAAACACTGTGTTAAAAGTCAGTTCTTTGGGTGATTATGGAACCAGCTGGGTTATTTGGGATTTGACTGGGCTAGTTTATGTCATTCCTGTAATTCTTTATTTTTCTGTGATTCTTTATTTTTTATTTAAGGAAAGCTATGTCAGATGAGTTGACATACATTAACACTATATTTATAAAATATTTATTAGTTTTAAAAGTTTTTTCATATTTGTTAATCTCATGTTTACATGTCTTGATATTTCAATTTGAAGTATCTGTGTACACACATATGTCAATGTGTATACATCCATTGTTGAACATATAAATGTAAAAACTTCATGAGATCATCTCATCTACAAGGTAGTACTTCAGCAGAGTCTGAAAAACTCCCTTTTCTGCCCTCAATGCTCTTCTTCAACCACTAATTATCAGAATTCCATTTTTAGTGATTCATTGCTTTGGCTCAATTGTTAGTCCTTTGTAATTCCTCTAAGAGATGTGACACCTAAAGTCATATCAGACATTGAATGTCTATGAGCCAGTTCATCAGAAATGTTTAGTTTGAAGGAGGTGAATAGCTTGTGAGGGCACTGGGCACCCAGAGGGCAAGAGTGGAGTTACCATTGAAGGATGGAGGGTGATAAAAGACATAGAGAGGAGGGCCTGGAAGAATCTATGACTTATAGTCCTCACCACCTTCTACATAACTCTAATGGGATTGCAAATTAGAAACATCAAACTGATGAAACTCTCATTTTTTTCTCACATAAATTATGTCCTATCCTCAACAGCTACTCTGTTCTCATACCATCGAGAAATGAGGAAGGCAAATATTACTCTTCGAAGGGTGATGAGATGGAGCAGGAAGAAATCCCCATGGCCTGAATGAAAGGGGAAATGAAGGGAAGCCCTTCTGGTTCTCAGGGATTGTGAAGAGAAGGTCAGAGGTAGGTTGGGGCTGGTCTTCTGAGTTTCCTCAATAGGCTGAAGCAGAGTGCCAGACAAGGCATGGGTTGACCTATTAGCATGAGAGGCTGAGTATCCTTAGAAATTGAAAATGAAACATGTTAGAATCAGCCAACACCCACCAAGTACCAAATGAGACCCTGTAGCAGACATAGCCCAAGAACCATACGGAGATCCACCATGACGCAATACACTCCCACACCAATTAGGGAAAGGAATGAGTGGGGGAAGAAACAGCTTTCACAGGTTGAACTGTTCAAATTAGAAGAAAGGGGGTGGGGCACTGGAGGAATTTTATGTCAGCTAAAGAAAATAAAGATGCTACAGTTTTCCAGCACACCTGAGTCATATGGTTAATTTTATGACAACAACAATTTTCGAGGAAAATGTGTACCTTTGCAGATCTTATCCATGTCATTGTCTAGGTGTTCTAATGGGAAAAATTCTAACATATCTTTATTCCAGGAGAAAATTCTAATGCTTTCCTCTCTTTCTTAAAGGAAAGAAATAATAAATCAACCTTATGTGATCTGTTTCTGTCCTTAACATGACTTATAATTTTGTGAGAATGGATGAGGGGTTACTGTTCATGATGAGTCAATGAGAGCTTTGGTGGCTGTTGTCCATAGGCAGATCCAAAATATTAAATTTTATTAAAAATAATTAATATCTGTCAAGAAAATAATGCCAGAAACTTTGGAAACTTAGTTCTTTGGAATTCCTGATTACTAAGCTAATCTTATGTTTTGGGATCATTGCATAGATTCAAGTAAAAGCAAGATGGTCGCAATTTTCTGAATAGGCCCATTGATGGAGGACTCAGGCTCCCCTATCTGTAATGGCTGTGACTTGGGCGTATGGTAATGGGTGGCAATAAAAGTTATTTGAGATGTCACATTATACAAAATAATAATGACTTTTAAAAAAGGTGTGAATTGAAATGAAAAGACTGCAAATCTGAAGTTTCAAGGCAAGCTATGCAGCATAAATAATCAAAATATCATTTGGCTTCAGTTTGAGTCCTAATTCTAAACAGCTTACACATTTTCAAGTCAGAGTTACAGGAAAAACATTGATAGCTAAATAAACAGAGTGAGTACATGATTAATGTTTAAAATAGTAAACACTTCACATTTGTAGCATTCCTTTAACAGATTGGTCTGGGAGACCTTGTTTTCATTCCTGCTTTGCAATCTGTGTTTTATTTATTTATTCTCTTTATGTTGAATTCCTCTCTTTTAATTTACCTTTCATCTTAATTTACTCTAGGGGGCAAAGTGAAAATGTCTAAAATAAGTGAAAAATCTAAAACAATTAGAAAATTTAAGACTGAGCTATAATCAACTCTAAGAACATTACTGCTTTTTTCAGCAGGATGAATTGTAGGCAATAAAAAGATACCATTAGTAGCTATTTTCTTTAGACTTTTAAAGATTCATAAGCTTCATTTTATATTTCTAACAAAGAAATAAAGTCATTCAAGAAAATTTTGAGGCTAAGAGGAGGTAGGGTCTTTTTTGCTTATTTGTGTTTATTATCTTAGGAGTTATATATAAATATAAGGAGAGCGAGGGGCTCTACGTAGGGGGGATTTCCCCTTACAGATCCTAGCAGCCCTGGCCAAGCTGTGTAGATACTATGTGGTACTGAGTATCAACCAAAATTCAGCCACTGACCCATTAGAAAAAAAAATTAAGAAAGATATATGTGATTCCTATGGTTTTTAGACATCAAAAAAAAAAAAAGAGATGGACTAGAAATTATTTAGAGATAATGCTTGAATCGGATTAGATTTCAGATCTGCTCTACTGATCTGCTTTTTGGATGGAGAGAGCAAAAGGTCCTGTGCAAAAATCCTTAGTGGCTGTGATTGGGTTGTGATAAGTGCTGAGCATGTGGGTACATTTTTTAAAAATTTAAGTTCAATTGATTAACATATAGTGTATTAATAGTTTCGGAGGTAAAGTTCAGTGATTCATCAGTTGTATATAACATCCAGTGCTTATTACATCATGTGCCCTCCTTAATGCCCATCGCCCTGTTACCCTATCCCCCCACTCCCTATGTTTCCTATGGTTAAGAGTCTCTTATGGTTTGTCTCCCTCTCTGATTACGTCTTATTTTATTTTTCCCTCTCTTCCTCTATGCTCCTCTGTTTTGTTTCTTAAATTCCACATGAGTGAAATCATATGGTATTTGTCTTTCCATGACTGATTTGTTTTGCTTAGCATAATACTCTCTAGGTCCAACCATGTCATTGAAAATGGCAAGATTTCATTCTTTTTGATGGCTGAGTAATATTTCACTATATATATAATATTTATATATATTCATATATAATATTTCTATATATGTATATGCCACATCTTCTTTATCCATTTGTCTGTTGATGGACATCTGGGCTCTTTCCATAGTTTGGCTATTGTGGACATTGCTACTATAAACATTGGGGTGCAAATGCCCTTTGGATCACTACATTTGTATCTTTGGGGTATATACCTAGTAATGTAATTGCTGGGTCATAGGGTAGCTCTATTTTTAACTTTTTGAGGAACCTCCATACTGTTTTCCAGAGTGGCTGCACCAGCTTGCATTCCCACCAGCAGCGTAAGAGTGTTCCCTTTCCTCTGCATCCTTGCCAACATTTGTTGGTTCCCGACTTGTTAATTTTGGGCATTCTGACTGGTGTGAGGTGGTATGCCATTGTGGTTTTGATTTGTATTTCCCTAATGCCGAGTGATGTTGAGCATTTTTTCATGTGTCTCTTGGCCATTTGTATGTCTTTGGAGAAATGTCTGTTCATGTCTTCTGCACATTTCTTGACTGGATTATTTGTTCTTTGGGTCTTGAGTTTGATCAGTTCTTTATAGATTTGGATACTAACCCTTTATGTGGGTACATTTTAAAAAATGTTAGCCATTGCCTCCCAGTGGGAGAAGGATAGGGTTTGTGATCCTGACAATTTGTTGGTAATATGACCCATGTCCTGGTTACTCAAAAGAATTTCCATGAGTAGAACATTTGATCCCTTACAGAGTCAAGATAGGCCTACAATACAAAGTAGACAACTCTCATTCAAGGAGAGAATTATCCAATGTAATTATGGTCTAGGTATACGTATTCTGTGCATCCCTCTGGTTCTTTCTTTGTTCAGTGGCCTCTACCAATGTACTGTTGTGTTGCTCATCATCCTCCTTGGTCAAAGGTTTATCTTTGGGAGATAGTTTTGAAAGTATCTGTTCATGATGTAGCATTTTATCATTTTCTTATGTGATGTCTGCCTTCTTTTATGTCTGTGTAAGTAAAGCCAAGTTTAATTCTTAGAAATCAACAGCCCATAAAAACACAGGTCCACTTGATCACAGACAGAGCTCTCCTGAGTCTGCCACTATTCAGCAAGAGCAGTGCCCACAAAGGAACATTTGGGTTCCAGGCTATTCTCCTTGGTGGGGAATCCTTGTGATACAGCCAAAGGGTGCTTCAGAAATAATCACATGGGAAATTATCAAGAAGATAAACGGACCGCTTGTGTGTTTGAATCTAGTGTCACTGCTTTCAGTCCTCTAAGGTTGTGGGTGTCCTTTCATGCTGCCATATTCAAAGAAACCCAGGTATCTGGCATGATGAAGAACAAGTAATGGGGATTAACAAATTTTGCCCTCATCATCTGAAGCATATTATGCTTGGTATTGTGTGTAGACAACTTGAAATGCCACTTATGTGCATATTCTAAAATGTAGCACTTAGACAAAGTAGGTATTTATAGAATTGATCTGAAAGGCATGCTATACCCTCCCTCCCTCTCACCCTCTTATGAGCATTTATTGAGCACCTATTTTAGACATGTATTCTGGGGACAACAAGCCTGAATAATTCTTTGAGGAATTTACAATCTAGGGTGCGTGCGGACATGTCAAGACCAAACTATGAAGAACAAGTCAGAATAGAATGAAATAAAGCTTAAAATGCCGAGATAGGTTATAGATATGCTTCAGTAGGACTAATCTAGGAAAAATTCTTCTAGAACGTGCATTTCAAAAGATGTGTATGTAGGATTTCAATAAATATAAAAAGAGGAAAAGTTATTTAAGTCAAGTTAGGGGAATAATGCACAGTTGAAATGTAGAGAGGGGACAAGACAATAGTAGAAGACCAACATGAAATGTGATTTGAACTCAGTGTGTTGAGGAATAGAAATATTTATTTAACGAACACTTTTCTAGTGCTGATGATGTCAGGCATTCATAACAAGTTAATGATGTCTGTGCTAATACAGTCCTTGATGAGAAACCTGAGCCTCAGAGAGATTAACTCATAGGGCATCACAGCCAGCAAGCACTGGAGCTGGATTCATACCCAGGCTGTCTGGCTCTGATATATGTGCTCTTCTTGGTAAGATATGAGTCTCAGGACTTTGTACCATGTTCTTTATTCAACAAAGAGTCTTTGGCAGCTTTCAAAGGGGTTAATGATTTAAAATACGTGGTGGGATCATTCAAGTAACAAAATGATGGTTATATTAGAAATTCCTAATGCTGGCACAGAGATCTTGAGCAGGAGAGAGTTTATATTTGTTGAAGTATATTACATTCAAGGCAATGTACTAGGCTTATATTGTGCATGCACTGAATTTCCTGTTTTTCACCTTGGTGGAAGAAAGTCACGTTAAAGGGAATAACTTCTACTTCTACCAGCTCTTACCCATAAATGCTGTTTCAAGACCTCACTCTTTCCCCTCTCCCACTGCCTCAGTCTTCAGGCACTTGGGAAGCCTCTAAGGGGTCTTTCACATGTGCTTTGGAATGAAGCAGTTATCTATAAGTCCAGCGTTGTCCAATGGAACTGTTTATGATGATGGATCTGTAGCTGAGACTGAGACACTGACAGGTAGTGAAAATACCATGAGGCACTTGGGCTTCTCAAATTGGGGTGTGGGTATCCTTGCGCCTGGGTGGAGCTTATCAGGGAAGGTAACCATGACCTGTATTTCTGAAGAATTTGTAATTTTAATTCATTTCTATTTAAATAACCGCATGTGGCTAGTGGTATCATGTTGGACAACACAGCACAAGCTTGTGTTTCCTAGACACTTCTGGTTACCATTTCTCCCACTGAGTATTTTTGGATGAATTCTCTTTCTTTGAACATGGCAGCTACCTCTGTTGGGAACATCCCATTCTGCTATACCACTTCTTCTGGGGACTGCTGCTAAGTCTCAACAGAATCCACTGTTTCCGCAAGGTATGGCTACCTGCTACTGAAATCTCCCCACAGTGCTGCCCTGGAAGTGAGGAAGGCAAATCCCCGAAAAGTATATATTGTGCCCCAGTATGTTATAGAAATTTTAGAGAAACAGCTCTTTCAATTTTTACCTTTCAATTATTTACAACTTCCACTCAAGTGCATAGAATGATAAATGCCAGTACATTGGTATTACTGCTCTCAATCAACCTCGAGGTTTGTTTTCAGTTTGTCTTCTTGCCAGATCCCCTCCCCTTTTGGGATGAGTTTTCTTTCAAAGAGCTCTACAGTATGTAAGACACCTAAATTTAGCAAGTTCAAATCTTTGGCAAATTAAAATACCAGTTTAGGTGCAGATGAGATGCTGTGATAAACACAAGCTACTTCATTTCACCCTTCCAGCAAAAATACCTCCCCTAGGAGACAAAAGGAAAAAATAAGACCCTGAGAGTTTAAATAATTTGTCAGCTTTATATACAGTTGACTTGAGATTCAAATCTAGGTCTGAGGTCTTGGTTCAAATCAAGCCCGGCCTCTTTCCGTTTATAACAAACTGCCCCTCTATTAAGAGCCCACTGCAAAAAGAGAAAAGAATTTATAATTACATGAGAAGTTCATGTATATAATATACTGATTTGAAATTTAAGTCCATTGAAAAATATTTTAATAGAATACATATTTAAGAATAACTAGCAAATCTCAAACAGTGGATTAGTGCTTAATTAAAAATTGTTATTTTCAAAGTAGCTGCTTTTTTGAATTGGGATTTCATGTTTCAAACCAGTTTGGTGTACACATGCTAAATCAGATCTCAGAAATTTGTATTAGGTGATGTTCGGAATGACCACAGCCAAGTCACTCCTTCGACCTAGCTAGGAGTTACCAAGGAATTATTCATGGTGCCTGGGTTGAACACGTTGCTTTTACATTGTTCAAATAACTTAAGATGTTAAATCCTTTGGAACTGCCATACTGTTATTGCAGAGATTTGTATAGGGTCAGCATTGTGGCTATAACTAAATCAGGAGCACAATTGCTTTTGTAAAGCAATGATGAAGACAAGAAGATAATAGTCAGTCATCAAAATCAAAATGCCACTCCACCTTCCCACCAGGGACCTGTGTTTTGAATATTTCAAGACAACAGTACCCAATACTTTGTAGACTTTGCTTTAAGTATGCTTTCCCCCTGGAGTTAAGATCAGGGGAAATCCCACAGGATATTATAACTAGTATTTTTAAAAATATGGACACAGGGTTGAAATTCCTTTGCTAGAAACAACAGGACACCTCTCTCTTTCTCTCAAATATCCATTCTTCACCTTTTATCCTCCAACTAAGCAAGCTTTGGTTATTTCACACAAAAATGATCTGCAAAATTTGAAATTTGGCTGGGAAGATGTAATTCATAGAGGGCAGATAATTTGTTGTATACCTTCCACCAGGATATATTAAGACTGATCATATCATCCATTATCTTGTTCTATTTGTTTTCATCACGTAGGCAACAAATATATTTTCCAGTAGTTTTTGGTTTGCATACTTTTGGATGCTTTGAAAAATAATGCAACCACCACACAAAAGTCCTCACCATGTCATTGGTACTTAAGGTGTATACATTTTTATTTATAAATCGTGTAGCATTGCACCATTATCTAACATGGGTATTGCAGAGCTAAGTGGTAGAAGTAAAATATTTCTGTTTAATCAAATCTTCTTTAATAAATGATATTATCTTAGGCCACGCCTTTGGTGTGAAACCCTTTTACTTGATGTGAGGACAAAAGAACTTCCTAGTGTCACCTCTGGCATGTTTACTTCTCCTTGCAAGCCTACAGTGCTGGGTTTTCTGCCCTGGCAAACGAGGTCTAAAACTGAATATCCAGAAATCAAACTGCAGTTCCACCATTCCTGATGTCCTCCCAGGTGAGCTCCTGGGCTTCATGCTCATGCTTCTAAAGCAAGCAAACTTTAAGCTAATTACGTGCTAGTGTATTCTCCGTTGCTGAATTTTGGCAGGTTGCTTCTGTAAATTATGAAAAATAAATGTGAAATATGCAGATGTCTTTTGTTTGAAGCAGATGTTTGGTCCGTCTTGCCAGAATCCAATCAGCTGTTCCCCTGGGGCCCTTCTCTCCACAACATTATCCCAGAGCAGCTTAGAAACATGAAGGGGTGATCAGAATAGCACTTCACAGGCCTTGGAGGAAGCTTCTGGACTTAGAGGTCTTTGTTAAGGAGAATTAAAAATGGAAATATTCCAACCCACAGGATTGAAACAATCAGATTGTTCCTGGTAAAAGAAACTGGATACAGAACACTTTTCTCTGGTGATGTTAAATAGAATTGGGAAAAGGGTGGGTTCATTGTTGCCATGATATTCTCTGGGGGGCCTACCTTTCATTCCACCATCTTGATGATTTATGGCAATACTTTGGGCTATTACAGTCACAAAATTGCTGCCAGTGCCACTCACACCATGGTCCAGTGTCTCCTCACACAGAAATCTCACTTTAGATGATAGATTCTTGGATATTTGACCGTTTGACCATTATGTGACTAATTGATAAAGTTTAGTCAACAATACAGAACAATTCAACCCAGAATAATTCAATGACGATGCAAACTGCCTGCCACACCATTCACCTCAGGACCTCTGATTCATGGACACCCAACTAATGCGGTGAAACTGTTGATTGACTTAAACAATACAGAATAATTCAGTACATCATTTATTGATATATAGCTAGATGACAGGAAATAAAAATGTTTAGGACCACATATTCCATTTTGAAGATGAAATCCTTTTACTCACTGATTCAGTGAATCTATCCTACTGGGCTCTAATTTTACTGTGAAATCTGGGTAAAGAAGACTTAGTAACAGTAAAATATTTGCCTATATATATGTAATTATATATATATAATTTCTTAATAATTCTGTAGGCAACATTAGTAAAGGTTTCGCATTGTCACAGCTATCCATTAGCTTTTGCTCTCATGCAGTCTATTAAGTAGAAAAATAGAAGGTGGCTCCATAGAGGGAAAAACTGTAGAGCTGGTCAATGTTGAGATTGCATATAGTGAGTGTCTTAAATGGCCACTTGGATCCAGAAGTAAGACATATGCATTAATTCCAGGCCCTGCTGACCACTGATAACTTTGGACAAGTTACTAACAACCCCTAGCCTCAGTTTCCTCATTTATGATAACATCTACCACCGAGAACTTGTTTAATGAGATAGTGTAAGTCAAGTACTTAAACACACCGTGTCTGTGTCTGACACATAGCAAATGCTCAATAATGAAGAGCTAATGCTGTAATTTCCCTATTCACTTTCTATTACTCCTCAATAAGGGTTTATTTTATGTATGCACACATGTACGTATTTACATATTTATTTTTACTAATGCACATCCTTTGTTGCACAGTTGAACATACTTCTGTTGCTTCTCTTCACAGCAGAAGCAAGGATCCCTTTGCCAACATGTTCTGCTCCACTATAGATATCTTACAGAAAGCTGTATGATGCTTTCAATATCCCCTTACTTTTCTTACTGGGACTAATAAACTTCTTTAACTTTCTTTTATAAGTCTCATTTCTAACACTCTCTCTTTCTGAATCCACTTCAGAATTCCAAGTTCTTCTTTAAGTTTCATAGTCTTCTAAAGGTCTGATTTATATGAGTATAATGAAAGACTTTATACTTAGCTAATATTTATTGGGCACCAACTATGAACCAGCACCCAAACTATTGATTATGAATAAATCAAACATCCTCTTGGATGTAGTGGTTACCCATAACTAGGAAATACCTCACAGCCTCTATACCTGAGCCACTGTTCACGATTTCCAGAATCATGTACTGTGCCTTGTGTCAGCTACCACATTATAGAGTAGATATGCATTTTATTTCTGTACTTCTGGAATTTTTGTGCTTTCCAAAAACATTTTATCATGTGTATAAGAGCAGCACAATTGATTAAAAAGTAAAAAATTTGATCAAATGGTAGATTATTATTTTCTTTCTGACATCAAGTAAAATTATGTTACTCTGGCAACATGTAGATATGCCCTTACTGTGCTTTTATTTTACAAAGCACTTTGCTATCTGTACTGGAAAAATCTATGTTCTGAATCTATTTATCAAGCCACCTAAAAGAATGGGATATGAGGAAATAACAAAATAAAAAAGAAATAAAAGAGATATGGTATCTTAGGACTGTTAATATTAAATCGATAATATAAAATCTACAGACTGAAAATAATAATAATTTATGTTGTTAAAAATAGTATTTTACACAGTTCATAAAAATGGATGATTAATAGTGCTCATCTTATTCTGTCATTTGGGGATTAAATGAGATAAATATGCAAGAATTTTATAAACCCAGGGAAGTATGCAAGTATTAGGTAACATATTGCCAACTCTACAAAGCACATAGGCAGGTTTTCTTATTCCTCTTTAACATAAAAGAAACTGAATCTCAGGCAAATCAAACAACTTATCTAAGCCTGTAGAGATAATAAACCTTAGGTCTTAAATGTGAGTTTAGGTCTTCTGACTCTCAATTGAACCTTTTCTCACTATATCTCTCTAACTCTTAAATGATTTATGAATAATTAAAAAGCTACATAAGACCATATTAACAAAATATAGACCTGATACATAAGTGTTTGAAAAATATAAAGAAAACAAGCCTAATCAGAAAGGCTTCCCATGAGAGGCAATAGGTTTTGAAGGAGACAGAGCTGGATTAATCTATATATTTTATATACTGTATGTATTGTATAGCCTTCCAAACTCCTCTCTTTGCTTCTGGCTTCCTTTCTAATTTAGGTATATAATTCAAAATGATTTTTCCAACTTTGGAAGTATTTGACCTATACCTTCTAATATTCATTGTCCCACAAAGACCAGTTTTCATGTCCTGAGGAGGTGTGCCCTGGCCCAGGGCCAATCTCATGTGAAACAGAGGTGGGGGCAAACCAGAGAGCAGGTGTGACAGCGTTTCTCATCCACCATACATGGAGGCCATTCCGGCTATGACCCAGGGGTAAAAGATACTATGAACCATGACCAACCCCTTGAGAAAGTCAAAGCTCAATTTCTTGGCCACTTTTTTAGTTGGATTTTTTCTTGGAAAAAATAGGAAGTTCTAAAAAAGACTGATCATGTCAACAGTAATAATAATATAATAATTCTTTATAGACCTACATCCAGAGTTAAACGGAATATATTTTAAAGATATCACCAAAGCATTCATCTAGCTTTAACTGCTTCATCAAAGAATATTATTTTTTAAAAAGAAGCCTCATAAAGATGTATGAATATATAGACCTGTGATTATTCAAAAAAAATTGTACAAATCAAAATAAATTTGCTGGAGCAATTTAAAATAATTAACCTTTGACAAACCTCCCTCTCTGGTAATGGAATAGTAACTATATGAATAAAAGATAAGTCGTGACATTCAATGAATTACAATATTCATCCCATAAATTACTTGATATAATAGCTCTATAGTCTACATTTTTATAACACTAAAATGTCCCAAACACTAAAGAACCCATTCATTTCCTGTGTGTGGTTTGCAGATGGGTTAGGTAATTTCTTTTGCCTTCTTCGGATATCCCTTAATTAAGTCTTTACTATTATTTTTCCCCCAAATGCACCTTGTTTCAGCCTGTCAACCATTTCTGCAGTACAGATACCTGGAAAAATTGAGGCTCGTGCTCACCACCCAAGCAGCTCTGGAAAATGAGTGAGTGTGAACCTGATTTTTGCGCCGGGTGGCATGGTTAAGGGCTGGCATTGCCATATGGCTGATTGTCACATTTAAGGATCTGGTGGTCCAGTCCCTTGTGCAGACGATGGACCCTTTGGGCAAGGTGCTGCTCCTCTCCTAATTCTGTCTCCATATCCGGTAGTCTGTCCTTCCAGGTAAATTGAAGCCATTTATGGCCACATAAAGATAATTAGAGACTGCAACATGAAATATCAGTGCTTAGTAATGATAACTAGGAGGTGTTCATTGGCATATACAAGCCTCAGGATGGCAGAATGGCTGCAAGATGCCCAACATTTTTGGTTTAAAATGTGTTGCTATTTTAAACAAAGAATGGAAACCTATGGCAATAGGGTATCTCCTGAGAAATGGATGCTTATCTGGCTACCTGTTTTACCCATTAAGCACAAGATTTGCTAGTCATCTAGGGGTAACCAGCTGATTTTCTTGAACACTTCTAAGTCATTTACTCGGGTAAGGTGAACAAAATGAACCAATGAAGGTAGCACTGGTTTCCGATTCAACATGAATACCTCCTTGGTGTCTTTCTAATGCATTTTACATCACAGTAGAATCTGTCTACGCTAACACATTAAGATTTCTTTATCCTTGATCTCTTAATCATGGTCTGGATTCAGTTATACCATAATAAAAATAGACACCATTTATTGAACACTTATTCTGTATCAGGTACTGGGCCAAGTCCTACAAATGTATTTTTTTATCCAGTTCTTCCCACAACTCATAAGGTAGGTTCTAGTTTTATTCCCATTTTGTATAAGAAAATTGAGGCTTAGAGTTCTCTGTAAGTTGCCTAATTTAACATTATGCGTTTAACTATTACACTGTACTTCTCCAGACAAAGCATGCTGTCTGGCTACCCAAAATCAGAACTCCTTCACAGAGTTATTTTTGTTTCTTTTTTTTTAAAGATTTTATTTATTTATTTGACAGAGATAGAGACAGCCAGCGAGAGAGGGAACACAAGCAGGGGGAGTGGGAGAGGAAGAAGCAGGCTCACAGCAGAGGAGCCCGATGTGGGGCTTGAACCCAGAATGCCAGGATCACGCCCTGAGCTGAAGGCAGATGCTTAACCACTGCACTACCCAGGCGTCCCGAGTTAGCTTTGTTTCTTGACACGAATGTTAGCAAGCCAGAGTTGAAGCTGTAGGTGATAGCAGGTGAAACTATAGAACTAGAGCTCATTTGGCTCTTTTTTATCCCAAAGTCACAGAAGCAAGTGGGTGAGGCTCCTGCTAATTCCAGGCCTCTGAGTCGGTGCTGATGCTACAGAACTATTCCTGAACAAATGGTACAGAGTGCCCATTGCTGTGGTGCCTTTTGGGCAAGATATTGATTTGAGCCAAAAATACCTTCTGTTTCTCTGTCCTTTTTGTGAAAGGTCAGATGTATAAAAATAAAGGATGTATGGAAAATAAAACAGGTCACCAATTCGCAGCCAAAACATTTCCTTCTTTGTTGGCGGGCTTAATAGAGTCATGTCTATGTAGGCGGACATACTTTTTTTTTTTCCTATTAAGAAAAGTCCAGAGTGATTTTTTTTTTCTGGTCTTTTTTGTATTCTTTTTTTCCCCTCCTTCTTCAGAGGCCACTGTTTCTGAGCCAGGAAATTAGGACTCATTGAATGATCAGGAATACACAGATGAAGATGGAGGACATAGAAATCTGGTGAAGGGATAAATTATTATAAATTATTTTTATGGGTCATCTATTAACATTCCATGGACATAGTTCTGCAGTTCCCTGGAGGAAACTCTCCTTTTGCCCCATCATTTCCTCTTTACCAGTGGAAAAGTTGGAGTTCAGAGAAGTTAAGAATTTTGCCTAGCTTTGCATAGCTAGTTGACTCTTCTGTCTCTTAGTGCAGCATTCATTCAACACGTATTATGAAACATTTACTATGTGCCAGGAACTGAGTAAATTAAATTTGCTGTGTACCTCAAACTTAGATTTTAGGTAAGAAAAAATATGTATCTTAAAACCACAAAGGAATGTTCTGTTCCCTTTTTCATCTGTTATGCATTTGTCCTTTCTCTAGTTTCTTATGTTTAATGTTTCCGTATTAGTAATCTACAGAACACTGTACGGTCTAGGGTAGAAAGAAGATTTTAGGCTGCAATGACTTAAAGAAAAAAGAATAACTGTTTAGCACAAAGATCCTCATGCTTTTTTTTTTTAAGAAGTTTGATTGGTGCCCCAAGTAAAATTCCCACTGAACTGAATTTCCTTAGTTTTAGTATGACCCAAAGTAAGAAATACATTGTAACTCAGCATATGTGTGTACCTGGGGATACATATAAATAGACAGTTGACCCTTAAGCAACGTAGGTTTGAATTGTGCTGGTCCACTTATAAACAGATTTTTACAGTACAGTATAGTATGTGTATTTTCTCTTATGATTTTCTTAACATTTTCTTTTCTCCAGCTTACTTTAAGAATGTAGTATGTAATACATATATCATACAAAATTTGTGTTAATTGCCTAGTTATGTTATTGATAAGGCTTCCAGTCAATAGTAGGCTATTAGTAGTTAAGTTTTAGGAGAATCAAAAGTTATACTCAGATTTTCAATCACATGCAAGGGTCGGCACCCCTAAAACCTGCATTGTTCAAGGGTCAGCTGTAATAGAAACGTGAAAAGTTTCATGAAATAATACTCTTGTAGGATATAATAAGAATAACATATTTTACATCAAATGTGACCTTACTATTATTTAAACACTACAAGATGTGTTACACAGCCTGTTCTACTGCATTTTTTTTAAAGCTAAACAAAGTTCAATAAATTAACCAAAGGAATTTGGGCAAATGTTTCAATTCTCTATTTAATTTTGCTTGTAAAAATATCAAAAGGTCAGATGGCCAGTGAATTTTGTCTGGTTCGGCCCTTGATCATAGGTGGAGTCATTTGCCATTCAACTGCTAAGGGTACATGGGAAATCTGCCCCCAATTTCTCTTTAGCCTTTAGATTTCCTGAAATCTAATCATGTGAGCTACCTAAAGCCATGTCTCAACCTCTCTGAACTTTCATCACACATGTTAAATGAGGGGGGGTAGGTCTATGTGACTCTCATGATCTTTTCCAGCTTCAAAGGTCTGTGATTACACGGTATTTTTTATTTGAAACCTGGGTACCTGTGAAAATAAAGTTGCCTCAAATGTATTCTATGCATAAACTAAGAATTTCTAGAACCACAAATGTATTCCATTTGAAGTTTCTCTAAAATGTTGACAGATGTGAAAGGGAACATTATCAAATGCTTAGTTTTACATTTGCATTCAGATCTGCTGTTTCATTGGGGGCATTTTTATAAAATAAAAATGTACTACTGCTGTTCTTAGAATTCTCCTGGTTCTGCAATGGATTTAATTATCTAACACTCTGTCTACTTACGTGTATTTTGGTTTTTGAGAGGTTTAGCTGTTGTAGGGTTTAGGGGATCCCAGGGAGAGAGGTTTGGTGTTTCATTGTCATGCTATTATGACTGTAGTGCCTCCGGTTGCGTCACGGAATCCCCATGACAGTAGTGCCCACACCAGTGCCTGTTCTGCAGTCCACAGGGGCACAGTGGTGGCATTCCAGCTAAGTTTAGTAAAAGTAATCTGGGTAACAGCCCGAAGTGATACTACATTTATTGCTTCTGTAGTTCACTGGCCAAAAAGGTGAATTTTTTTGATATTTTCTCCATATGTGGCTGTGTGAACATTTGAATCCTTAGATTATTAGTAAAACACACAAATCAACTGAGCTAGCTCATATGAATCTGGTATAAAGTGTTTGGCAATCACTGAAAGCTTAGGAAATCTTTATCCTTTCCGTCCTAAATCAACTGAATCAAAGTTTTTGTCAAATTGATTTTATATAGAACAGAGCCAATGTATTTATTTACAGTGAAAAATATGATGCCATGTGTCCTCGAATATTTATCTGAGCATGACTTGTGTGTAGTCACACCATTGACAGCCCACACCGGAAGCCAAATATAACCAGCAGGTTGTGAGGTGATCCTGTAATTCCAGCAAGGAGCGTCGGTTACTTAAGTGGAATATTTCATTCCATACGGCCAAGACAGTCCATGTGTCTGTCTTAATTAAAAAAAAAGGAATTGGAATGTCCCTAGACTGTCAGCTAAGCCTCCTTTTCCTCTAGACAGCAATTAGATGCTGGGAAGAATATCATCTACCCTTCAGTGCTGCTGTGAATGATAGAGATAACACACACCTAGCACAGTATCTGCTGCCTTATAAAAATGCTTCTAAAATGAAGGTTATTTTAACCTCTGTGACAGGGCTTTTGTGTCCCACCAAGTACTCTTCTTCACTTCTCAATGATATTTTCTTTCTTTCCTCTATTGTGCAAGTGATAAAAATAATTATAGATATTTACAATATTCAGAAAAGCACCCAAAAAAGGACAAAATAATAAGTATAATCTATGCAGACAAAAAAACCTCTCAATAATATTTTGGTATATAATTTTCCCTTAAATGTGGCTCCATTTGAAATGGCATTCTCTAAGATGGAATGACAGCACTTATTTGATCCCAATAAAAACGACACTATATTCACCCTTTGTATGGGATCTGACCTAGTTCATCTGACCCACATAAAAGTTTTTTGTAATTCAATTCTACCTTCTCTGTCTCTGGCCAAGAAAAAGAAAAATGAGAAATAAAATTTCTGGATTGATTCTTCAAATCACACTAAGCCAAGTAGGTAAGTAACAGACAAGAAATAACTTGTAGGGAAAAAAATTCTGGTATTATATTTCCAGCATAATTCCTGGTAGCCTGAATTTCAGACCTGTAGACCTAGGGTAAAGGTGGGGAAGGAGTTGGGGGAGGGCAGAAATAGGTGGAGAATGGAAAAGAGGGCAAGGGAGGTGTTTAGCTTTCATTTGCAAGCGTGATACCCGCTGCTTTGTTTATGGATTTGATGCTATTCATACAGTCTTTGCAATATTAATTTTTAATTTATGATGCTCATTAGGAGACACTTAAAACAGAACAATTATCATTTATCTTGATATATTATTTACTAGGACTGACTGTCATGGTTAGGGGCCCATGATTAGTGAGAGGGGCATTGAGAAGAGCTTCTAAAAGGTGCTGGGGTAAAAGGATAGGAGCTTAGGAAGCAGTTGTCAAAACCCAAGGCCCAAAGTTCCGATGTCAAAGTGAAAGCCACACAATCCCTAATCAAGACTCAGGAGGCCCCCTCCAAGACAAGCCTGGAAAAGTACTTAATGAAACTGCAGGATTATATTAATGAGACTCTCTGTTAGGCCACCAGCTCATCAATTATTCATCCAGCTGCATTCCTGATACTTTGCTGTCTTCCTCCTCTTTTTGCGTTGGTGTGATTACTTTTTTTAACCCTCAATTTCCTTACCTGGAGTGTAAACAAAGCCTTCTATTCTATAGTTTCCTTTCCTTCTGCTTAAACAGCATCTCTTTTCAGTTCTCATCCAGGATATCACACATGATGATGGAAGTCTACTAGAGGGAAGCCTAAATTCTGAGGCTCAGGGAATTAGGGCACCCCTGACTTTGTGCTTCCCTAATAGTCTGGGCCTATCTTTGACAGTTCTTTGACAGTGTGCTTATCTACTGCATTATAATCATCTGTTTGTATGTGACTCTCCCCCACAAGACTATGAATTCCTAGAGAACAGCGCTTAAGTTGTATTTAGTTTTGTGTTTTCAACTCCCAACATAATGCCTGACACATGACATTGAATGAATGAGTGAGTGATTGAGTGAATGAATGAATGAATGAATGAATTATGGGTACTTGATCCATGTCTAATATTCACCCCTGTCTATTTATAATCAAGTAGGATGTGAGGTGGAGGCCTGAGTACTACCTGTGTGTTTCACAGGAAAAGAAACAAAACAAAACTTTGCATTTACAATATGGATCATGTAGGTGAAGATGTGTCTGTGGGTTTAAGGCAAAGTACCCAAGTCTCTTTGGTACCCAGTTCTACATATGCTTATTAATTTCTTTTAGAAATTACTTATTAAAATGAGACGTAATTTTAGGAAGAAATGTTTTACTAGGACTGACTGTCATGGTCTAGATGGCCAGATGATTGTGAGGACGATTTCAGTGAGCTTTCACACTAGACACCCATGAGGTTGGAATGGGCTTTGGAGCAGGACAGAGGCCAAGGACTGGGACCTACACCAAGAGTCTGTTATTTGTTTCACTCACTCAAAGTCAACAATAAAACCAAGGAAGCCAGTTTCTATTCCTTAGGACAGAATGCTGGAGAGGGTGTAACACAGACCAAAGTCATTACCTCATACAGTAAGGACTAGAAGTACTTCCCTTTTGTCCTGGACAGGAGGATGATGGACAGTAGAGGTGATATTACCTGAAAGGCAGGTTGACAAATTAAGGGAAAGGCAGAGATGGGTATGAGGAAATGTTTTGATATTTTACCCCAACCAGCTATAATATTTAAATACCCAGCTCAGCTTGCATGTAAGATCATGCCTCACTGCCTCAGCCACACTGTCTGCAATGTGTCTGCACTCTGCCACCAAATAAACCTCCCCAAATGCCATGCTACTGCTCCCCTAAGAATCTGCAATGGCCTTCCGATGCCAAAAACAAAACAAAACAAAACAAAAACAACAACCAGAAAACAAAAAACCCATCAACCAAATAAACAAACAAACAAACAAAACCCCCCACCAAATACTAGAAAAAAGAGCAATGATCTAAATTCTCTGAAAGAATAAAAAGAAATAAGACATGGATATAAATCCTCAGCTTTGTCAAGGTAGATAGATTGCAAAGCCAAAGACAAGTAGTGATTTTGACTAAATGGATTCTAATCTGTTATATCTCAGCTAGTCACTATTCTACAGAGTCATATTTAGAGAAATATTGTCTGGAAGTTCCTCCATAGATTTCTAAATTGGGTCTTCTTATCAGTATGCCAGGCTGAGAATGGGTTATAGGTTTGCTTGAGCATTGTTCTTCTTTCTCCTTGAGGCACCTGGGTGGGCTTGATCTGCTGGGGTCCTCAGACTGGTTGCCCTGGACTAAGAGAGACCTTACTCATTTGTCCTTAACTTATGGATTTGAAGATGTACATCTTTTTCCTCATTTAACATTTCTGAAATCCAGATTTTTTTCGTTATCAGTATTTTGCAATTGCTTTTGGCCAGGTGGCAGTGAGGAGGTAGCTGTCATAGCCTGCACATAGCTTGACTAAACTTGGTTGCGGCTGTTCATATTGTCCTAACTTCAGTTGAGCGATGTACATCATTGTACTGCTTACACTGGATTGAGTTTCCCTTAAAGTGTCTTCATTAAAACACATTATGATTCAACGTCGAAACAAAAAAGTTATTGTGTGCACAGAAAGGCATGGAAACAGAGATGTGGATGCAAATGTGATATTGTTGAAGTAAAATATGTCATAGGAGGGATGAACAAAAATGCTTTATGAGTCTGAGAAAAGGAAGATGCCCATCGATAGATGAATTCTATCAGAAGCCAAGTGCTACTATTAGAGGTGGGAGAAATTATTTTGTTTCTTCCTGAGCAGCACATAAAATGATGGTATATCTTTTGGTGGCTAGATTTTTAGCTTCTAACCATTTCTGTGTGTGCCGTGATATGAACTACACGGAGAAAAATGGCTTTAAGTTCCTGGATTTTTTGTTTTTCTTCAGTTAAGCTTTCTGGTAAAGAAATAATTTCAATTCAACTTAACAACTTTAAAATTATTAGAATGGAAGTATGGATTGTATTAAAAAAGAGCAAACTTGGAATTAATTTACCATTTGTTGTACATGAACTTGCAACTAATTTCAGTTTAGCTTTACATGATAAAGATGGAATCACACTGTGTCCCCTGAAGCAGGTCAAGCTCAGGGAATTTACGTAAGCAGTGGACTCTGGGTCCAGCCTTGTCATTCCCTTTGGGAGCATTGGGAAGCACTTAGAGGGTTAGAGGCAATAGGCTCTTTTCTGTATTATCTGTGATATTTATATGACACACTCCATACTGAATGCATGTGATTAAAAAGAATACAGCCTTTCTTATTTTTGAAGGTGTGATTAGAGATTGGTCTCCAACTATCATTGGCCTCTTCATTAGAACAAAGTGGATCCTTCTGAACTATAACTCTAGGATATGAACTACAAAATCAAATCATTATATGTAGAAATTATATCAGATGATTTAGTTCAGTTCTTTATTTTACAAATGAGTAATCTAAAGCCCAAATTAAATGGCCACCTGGGAACTCACAGTTTGTTCAGGGCAGTAACTGGACCTTCTGCACCTGATGGGATATCCTGCTACCATCACACACGTATCTTACAGGGCAAATTTTCATATAAACAAAATGTAGAACTGTTCGTGTCTTTGGTTATGCATGAAACTTTATTACACCTAATTCGTCTACTAAATCTCTGTCCTGTTAGCATTGATGAACATTTATTGAGGTTTTTCAGTGGTTAGGGTCTTATTAATCCTGGATTTAACTGGACTCTGTCCCAGAAGTTTTTCCTTCTAAGTAATTATAACCTTGGTGATTTTCACCCTTTATTCCCTACTCTTATTTCTGTTTTCCCAAAGAATATACAGAAGCCTGGAAAACATAAATCTGGGAAAATGCTACAGTCTCTCTTGGCTTTAAAAATGCATCAATATGACTCTAACCAAGAGGGTAGAGATGGGGAGAGGTCGTAGCAATAGTCATTACCTCTCCTCCCTACTCCACTCCCTACATCACTGTAGGAATTGACAGCATCATTTACAGAGGCCTGTTAACCAAATAAATACCTTCTGGATGGAATGACCCACCTTCCTGTTTTTCACATATGACTTTTAAGGGCTTATGAAAAAGAATAGAGAGGGCTTGTCAATGTATCTTAGTATATAACAAAATGAGGTCTACCCTGCCTTTTTAAAAATGTTTTGCTGTAGATGAGGCTTCAAAACCAAAATTGAAAGGAAGTTATTCATAGTGTGTGTGTATTTGTCCATTTATGAGTGTACGTGACGTAATGTGTGTGTGTACATACATGCACACTTATAAATTTAATATAACATAGATTTGTATTCCTTCGTAAGGGATCTTAAAGTCTAAAAAGAGGACCATTATCTGGTTTCTCCACAAAAAATTAAGTTTCTTTCTTCTCTATTTAGAACCATACATTTCCTTAGATTGTTGTTCTGAGAATGAACTTCATCTTGGTGGTGTGGTTTATCTGAAGCAAGTGTCAAGTGTTTTTTCAAATTGAAAAAACTGAAAGTTAACGAAGAACTTTAAAATAAGCAAAGACTATAAGAAGGAAAAAGAACCTTTCTTCACCAGAATCAAATGAAGGGGGCATGATATAATAATCTAAGGGCCTTTGAAAATCACATCCGAAAACCTGGTACCTGGACAGGGGACACATGATAAATACTGCACTGAAACCTATGGCCTGAACCACCAAAAAAGAAACAGTGTATATATTATAAATCTTTCTCTTGACAATCTATAGACAGAGGTTAGTAGAGTGAATAATCAATTCCATAAAAATGAGTATATGCAGACTTCCGTTTGCATACTACCTTATTTTATTTGACTCTACCTATTACTATTTTATAACGTGAGGAGCTTTGCTAACTTTTTTTCTCTTAGGCGTTTCTTTGTTGTTTTAAAAAATCTTTGGGAAAATAATTCAAAGCATATGGGAAGCAGTGCTAAGCCATAGAATGTGCACAGAAGTAGAGGTGAAGTGTGATTGTCAATCTCTATCAGGGACTTACAGGGTAACTTAGAAAACCATAGCCCGTGGTGATTGGTCCTGGACCTGCGTGTCCCAGACTGTGAGGAGGCTGGCTGAACTCATTGCTGTCATTGCTTTTAACTTTAACATTCTGTGGTTCATTTGCTTATCTTGCATTATAAAACCCGTCTGGAAGCTTTAGCATGAGTGAGGTAGGAAACAGCTCTTATATCATAAGAACACATTTGAGTTAAAAAACGTGAATTTTTTTCCGCTGAAAATCCTTTACACTTGCTAAGAAATCAAATTTGTCAATTCTTATTTCCAATCACTAGCAGGGCATTATATTTTCAAAACGCCATTTCTGATCATTCCCCCGCAATATGGGGAAGCATCAGAGTTGAATGTCAGCCTAGGCTTTCTTCCCTTAGCCCTCATTCTTAGTCATTTAAAGAACAATGCTTTTGAGTAACAGAGTTACTCTTTCCTCCTGATTTCTTTTTCTTACAAAATTCAGTTTCCTGGGCAGCTTCTAGGGGGAAAATTCAATCATGAGATGTACTGTAGAAGAGGGCACCATGCTACTTTTAATATTAGCCCCTTTTAATCTGGGTAAGATCATCGAAGTTTTCTGATTTTTGCCTAGGGAGAACTTTCCCCTTATTTTGTAATTGACTTTGTCCCCTTTTTCATTTATTTCCCTGTCTCCTGTTTGTAGCATCTTCTCCCCAGAGTCTCAGGTTAGAAGTTTTCCCTTTTGTGAAACCATGACAGGTGCCTAATTGAATGATGAATGTCCCTTTATTACTCTGTAATTGAACTGCCAGCTTTTTGATTGGTTTGTAGAGATGCTCCCCCCCTCATCAGGCACTGCAGGGGGCTTGGTAGTTGGCAGTCTGGTCCTACACTCCATCTGTCTAATCCCATCTAACCCCCACTTGCTTTTTGGGGGGTGGTGTTAGAGGTAGGGAGTGAGGGGGAGGGGAGTCGTAATAAATTATGCTAATTTGATGTGGCTCTGACAATGAGAAGATCGTATTGTTCCATGCATCTTGGGGGTAAATGCTTCAAGACATTTTGTCGTCTTGGGTGCCTAGCCTGACAGGACCACGATGAAGATTAATGGGCCTCACCTGAGTGACAGAACAGGGGATTGTGGGGAAGAGAGGGTCATTCATCATACTCTGACAGGTGTCATTCAATCCGACAGCAGCTCCACCGTCACCCGGCTAGCAGTTCCATTTTTCTGCCAGTTAAGCAAGGAGTTTAATAACATCCCCAGAATTAAAACTCATTCTTTGTAGCGGGTCTGACAGCTGAAAATAAGAAAATCAATTCTTCACATGTTATAGCACAGTTAACTGACTGGCGCTTTGACTCTAATTTAGTCTTTGGGCTGCATTTCAAGCAAAGAGCTTTTTGTAAGACATCATCTATTAAAATTTATCCACAGTGCTAACTTTGGTGGTGGTGTTATTGTGGGAGCATTAAAGATTCAGGCTTTCATAGCCAGTGTCCTTTTACTCACTGCGTGCCGAAATGTATCCCACAGTACCTGGGTCTCCTCTGCTTCATCCTCATCAGCAATGTGTACTGCTTCTCTCTTCATTAATATTGATCCCCTCCCCAGTTACCGGCAACAACTAGACAGACACTAATTTGAAACATTTGGTATCATTAAACTGTTTGGATTTCAGGTTTCAAGGATCTTGGAAAGCAGAGAAGATGGTTCAAAGATAAGAAAGGGAGTTAAACTTTGGGGCTGTAGGTTGACCTGATGAGTGATGATATTCACCAACCTAGAGTACAGCAGACTGCAAAACATGGCTCTGGATTCCTTTCGTCCCTCTCCTCCTGGAGGAGGAGTCTATTTGTCCACCTCCATGAATCTTGGCTGCTCAAGCCTGTCACTCTTTTTGATCAATGGAATATAGTGATGCTGTGTAACTTCGGAGAGAGGGGCTCAAGAGATCTACATCTTCTTTCACTCATTGTGAAAGTTAGCCACTGTGTAAGATGTCAGTTCACCATGCTGTGAGGAAGCCCAAGTTAGCTACGTGGAGAAAGAGAGACTACACAGAAATGTACTGAGGCACCAGACGTGCATGAAGAATTTTTGGAACTTTCAGTCTTTCTCAGCTGCCAGCTGGATGCAGCCATATGGAGGCCATCTTGGACATCCCAATCCCAGCTGATGCCATAGAAACAGAAGAACTGCCCTACTGAGCCCTGTCCAAATTTCTGGGCCACAGAATTGTGACCTAATAAAATGGTTGTAGTTTAAAGTCATTAAATTTGGGGATAGTTTGTTATAAAGCAAATAGAGCAGGTGAGATAATGGGGGCACCTGGGTACACTCCTGTTTTCTATAATACAGGTGTAGAATTGTTTTAGATTTGGGGCAACAATTATCCCCTTCAAAGGGTCCTTGGCTTGAGTAGCTTTGCCTTCTCATATTGTGTACTCCCCCTACAACCCTCTTCTCTTATAGGACAGAACAGTTTTTCAGTACATTTTCCTGGGTTGAGAGAAGTTGTGTAATTGGCTGAAGAGGACTTGTCACATTTATTTCTATGTTTCTTAGTTCCATCATTTCCATCTTATACAGCTAGGGTCAAAGAAGGCATCTTTGAAAAATAAATTCTGAAATTGGGTATTTACTCTATGGCATAATACTAAGCATGATTAAAGGGTCGTGAATTATATATAGTGATTAAGTTAACCACATTACTGATCAACTTCACAGAGTGCCATATACACAAAGTATATATAGGTAAGATATTTATTTTCTTGTGAATCATCTAATTTGGTTCTCAACAGTAATCAAATTAGCTGAAGAAATTGGTCAAGTAATGTACTGGGGCATTGAAACATCATGTCTCTGTTGCTTTTAAGGAGCCAGACACCATACCGGCAGCGCTTTAGATTTCTGAGTAATAATCTTGGAAAGAACTGGGACAAAAATGTGGTGTGGGGGATAGCTATCTGTTTAAAGAGAAATTCTATAAAGGCACATGCTAAAAGCACACAGAGGGCATGCAGTAGCTGTTCTGAATTTTCCAAATTCGCATATCATGCATCTTTATTATAGTAGAAGAATACCTGATGCTTGGGAAGAGGAGATGAATTTAGGGAGCAGTAGCATCTTGAGAAAGATCTTAAGCCCATAGTTAATTTCAGGGAAAGAAACAAAACTGAAGATCACTGTGGCAATTTTTATTGTAATAATTTACACAATAGAACTTTTTTCTTTCCTTAAGACTATCCTTCAAAACAAACATCTGAAAGTCAGAATTGGGCTCATGATACAGTGTCTTTGAAACCAGTAAAAATTACTTGACTGAAGAGTCTTAAAATGACGCCGCTATGGCTGAGGCCACATTTGTTGTACTGTTGCTGTGACCTTGAATGGACTGTCTGCATTGACATTGCCTTCTTAAGAATTCCCACTGTCCTGAATTTCAAATTGTTCCGAAAACTCACATGCCTGTTCAGAGTCAGTATTTCTCAATCACCATACACTTACACAGTCTAACCAGATGATTTGAAGGTATCTCCTTAAGCATCTGTGTAATTTTTTTTTCTATTTCAGATTTTGCTACTCTGTTTCAACACTGATATCATAAAAGAGCCCCAACCTACTACCCCCCCCCCGTATTAGATAGTAGATCCCCTAAAGTTCATTATGTCCTTCCACTGGGCCTGAAAACCAAGAATTAATTACAAAAACAAACTTTTGGCACCTAGAAGGGTAAGTTCTTTTTAGAGCATCTGGTATGACGCTCCAATAGAAAGTATAGTATATTATTCAATAGCTTATAAGCTAGCAGAGAGCCTGGCACGTAACAAGTGCTCTAGAAATAATGGTAAATAAATATTAACAAGCCAATCCATAATTATCATCTGCTTACTGCCTATTGCAGGTAGGAGTTGACATAATATGGAAAAGGCACATTTGCTAACTTCTAAAGATGTAGTTGAGACTAGCAAAGTAGTTTTGCATATGGCCCAGCCATATCTGAGATAGAAAGATTAGTCAATTAAAATCCACTGCTCTGAATCTACGAATTTCTTCAGTTATAATGAAGTAGTAGATTGTACCATCCAAATGATATTTTAGAGGTAGAACTTTGGATTAAGAGTCAGAAGACTTGGATTCTAGTCATGCAGGCTCTGCTGATTAGGAAGTAACTTTGGGCAAGTCACCTCACATGTGTCAACACCAGTTTTCTTACTTATAAAACTGAATTATGGGCACCTGGGTAGCTCGGTCGGTTAAGTGTCCGACTCTTGATCTCAGCTCAGGTCTTGATCTCAGGGTTGTGAATTCAAGCTCTACATTGGGCCCTACACTGGGCATGGAGCCTACTTATGTGGAACAGCACAGAGGATCATAGAGGGAGGAAAACTGAATGAGAAGAAATCAGAGAGGGAGACAAACCGTGAGAGGCTCTTAACTATTGGAAACAAACTGAGGGTTGCTGGAGGGGAGGTGGGTGGGGGATCAGGAATCAGGGTGATGGGCATTAAGGAGGGCATGTGATGTGGTGAGCACTGGGTGTTAAATGCAACTGATGAATAACTGAACTCTACATCTGAAACTAATGATGTACTATATTTTGGCTAATTGAATTTAAAGAAAACAAAACAAAAAACAAGCAACTGAATTAGTCTCTAGTCCGCCTGCCTAACATAGGTTTTTTGAAGATAATCTTACATGATGTACACTAAAACAGTCAAATCTTAAGTTAACCCTATGCCCACTACACTCATCATCTGGCTATCCCCAAACCAGTAAGTTGAAACTTATTTAAATATTCTTATATTGTGACTTTAACTCCAAACATTATGTGTTTAAAAGTCTTTAAGGTAGTCTTCTAGTAGCTTCTGAATTATATAAGTAGTTATAGCAAACCTTGGTTTTTTCTCTAGTCCACACAAAGTTTCTGCATGAACACCTATTCCATGGTCTCTTTACATAAGGCACAAATGCTTCTCAACAGTAGAAAATAAAATGTAGATGTGGGTTTTGTAAATGATAAAGCACAATGATTATGGAAGCAGAATCTGTGTCAAAGAAGTAATTATTTCCTGGGAACAGAAGATGAGGAAGAAGGAAATAGAAGAAGAATGACAAAAAAAAAAAGAGAAGAAATGAGAACAGGCACCTCATCACCAAAGATGAAGGTCACATGAAATCAGATGGTTTTGAGGAAAACTCAAAACCTGGGGATAACAAATATGCATGCTAAAACCACAAGGGCTCTGACAGCCTTTTTTTTGCTGGGTCAAAGAGAGAAAATACCCACCCTAAAGATCCAAACAGGCCAGTAGCACTGGCATGACAGCTCCTACTTTGTAGCATGACATGTCGGTTCCACTCAGGGAAGCTCTAGCTGGAGGAGCAGCATTCCAGTGGGTGGGTCTGATGTCAGGGAGGTGGATTCCATCCGACTTACAGCTGCACCAAAGGCTGACTTTGGCAGCAATTCCTGGGCTATAATTTTATAAACAGTCTTTTCTTTCCAGACTTCCAATGTGAATTTAGACCTCAGCACAGATTCAGCCTCACATCTTTATTTTGTGTCATCACATTCTAATCCGATGACAAACAGTTGGTCTGAGATTTCAGTATATTACTATATTAGTGCAATTTATGTCCTGCATGGAAGCTGATGATGTGTAAAGGCTATATTGTGGACTTGCCTGGATTCTAATCCAGTACCTAAAAGGATAGCATTGCTGTGGTGAATCACAGTGGCACTTTATCATGAAACCAATGGTTAGTGTGTGGTGCTGGTGCCAATAGACCTTGGCAGTAATATTGATTACATTTCCCCCCAAATGGGCCAAAGCTCTGCAATTTACCTTTGAACAATCATTACTATAATTTAGCATATCATTGTACCATTTCTGCTTGACATTGTTTATAGAAATATTGTTTTGAAATATATACTTTACCTTAAATAAGTAAGATACATAGAATGGACTGGATCCAGCTGAGGAGGAGAGAGGATAGCTACCTAGGTGACTCATAGGGCTGCCACTGCCTAGCCAAGTTGATGGTGGCTTGATTCTCCCTACTTAGTAAGAGATGTGATGCTGGATGGGAAACCAGTTAGCCAAGTGCATTCTCATTCCAAATCTCCTTCAGTCATTTTATTAAAAGAAATTTCCACAACTTGAAAGCAGTGCGGTCTTCTAGCGTATCTCAGAAGAAGTAGACCTGAAATAGATGAGCTCAAGAAGAATAGAAGGTAAATCAATTTCCATTTTCACAAGCCTGAGTCTGCTCATTTTCAGAGAGGACAAATCAGGCAGAAAATAGTGCCAAATTACTCATGGTTTAATGACAATTTCACAGAAAAGACAACTTATCTCCCATGTTGTTATGCTCAGCACTATGTCAGGATAGAGGTGCTTTAGCCCTGGATAGGGCCATCAGGGCAAAGACTCAATGCCTCAGGGACCAAAGTCTCACTCCTTTCTTCCCGCTGTGGCGTGTTGAGGTAAACAAGACGCTCTTCCCTCAGCAGTTGCCCGAGTTCCTCTGCAACGCTGCGCGCGTTTGTCATGTCTCCTTGTGACTGGCCTTTTAACCTTGCTGAGATAAAAGAGATCAAACAATGTCATGTGGTATTACATAAAGTAAATTCTTGGCATACTCAACTACTCACATGGTACCCTCTGGTTTACAACTTTCCTTTGCTAGATCAACAATTTTGATTTTCCAAACCATGTTCATTTTTCAAGGTGTGATTATATGGGGTCAGGGAGGGACTATTTACTAATTTTGTTGCACTATTTTAAGACTTTTAAAAGGAACAAGAGAAGCTGATTAAGCCTTTAGTCATGAGACTCAACCTCAGTTTCTCATAATGTTTAATAGGCAGATGTTGACTTATTAGGCTATTTTTTCCTTGGTGTTCAGGATATGAAGTCAGTGGAATATCATCAGATGAGGTGTGGGATAATAGTACATTTTCTGCAAGTATATATCAATTTTTCTATCTGATCAGCCTTGCCTTTTAAAGATTTCCTATTTTCTCCAATAGTAGAAAGTTGGCTTGGAAAGCTCTAAACCAGCACTGTCCAAGAAAAATGCAACATGAGCCATATAGATAATTTTACATTTTCTATTAGCCACATTAAAAAAAAGTAAGAAGAGAGTGAAAAGAATTTTAATAATACATTTTATTTGATCCAATACATCTAATATATTATTTTAATATGTACAAAATCATACAAAACATTCTGAGATATTGCACATTCATTTTTTCATACTATGTCTTAGAAATCCAGTATGTATAAAACATCTCAATTTGGACTAGCTACATTTCAAGTGCTCAATAGCCAGATGTGGTTAGTGGTTACCATATTAGATAGCATAGATCTAGACTCCATATAATTACCCTAACCCTCCCTCCCTCCCTTCCTTCCTTTAGATTTATTTATTTATTTGTTTGTTTTAGAGAGAGAGAGAGAGCATGAGCCAGAGGAGAGGGAGAGAATCTCAAGTGGACTCCCTGCTGTGCTCAGAGCCCAACTCAGGGCTTGATCATAAGATCTTGAGATCATGACCTGAGCTGAAATCAAGAGTCAGATGCTTAACGGATTGAGCCACCAGGTGCCCCTACCCCAGTAGTTTCAAAGTGTATTTATAATACTAACATGTGTCTCTAAGATTCCGGAGTATTCAGAAACAATCTAGTCTATAGGTGCTGTAGATTTTATCTGAACACTTTCAATTTCTCAAGGCATAAAATAAGTGTATATGAAGCTGTTTGCCAGCAAGATTCCTCCTTAGTCACTTTTTTTTCAACAACAAAGATGCCAGTATCCCGTAGTGAAACCGTAAATATTAGACCATTATTCCCCATGATACATGACAGAAATGTATACCAAATGGGGAAAAATGTGTGTACCAAACAAGGAAAAACCAAACCATTGCAAAACATACTTTTTATTACTTCAGTCAAAATACCATTTTTTAAAAACTAAAGAAAGTCACATGATAAGTAAGCTCCAGATCAAATTTCAGGCTGTTAGCAATCCTTTGGCTTAGAAAAATTCTAGAGACAGAAAAGTAAGGAGATGCTGATAGGGACTTGAGGTGGAACACTACTTGTGTGCATGGAAATAAATGCTCATTAGAATTGCTGTTGAAATGTGAGGTGAGCCTATCCCACTCAGGGACAATGATACCCACATTAAGTCCACTCTGTCTCTGACTCTTCAGAAAGACTTGAGACACCTGCTGTAGCTGGTCATATTCACTATCTTCCTGCTCATTCTAGGGTATCCATACTCTCAGCCAAGTAAGTAGTTGGCCTATTGGAGGTCCCTTATCTTCCTCTCTGATGTGTCTAGCCCTTGGTTGCCTTACCTTTGTCAGGTTGTAATTGCTACAATTGTCCTTTTACTCTTCTTCCAGTCTTGACGGTACGAAGAGGTACCCTGTGAATCTCCCAAACTCCATATACATTCCTCAGTGCCCATATTACAAAGCAACAACACCAGCTCCTCGTGATGAATCCAGTCAATTACTCTTGTTATTATAAATGCTTTCATTGCCTACTGGTTCACCAATATGAGGAGCCCAACATGACTAGGCAGTAATCATAGCTTTAGGTTTACAGAACTCCTTACTGTGTTCTCACATGAAAACATTCCTCACACTACTACCCCACCCCCTACTGGGACCCAGAACCTCTAATCTGATAAAATCTCAAGTAATGGTGATGGGACACACAAATTCCATAGATGGATCACCAAGAGATTGTGCACTTCTGTATTCCAGCTACTGTGGCACGGCACCATGTATCAGATGAAGGGTCTTTACATTCACTACATCCTGAAGCATAGCACCCTAACCCTGTAGGTTGGGAATCCTGAGCTGGCATCCTAGTGGATTTTTTTTCCTCATGGAAATTTTTATAGGACATTCCAATGTTCTATCAAGCCAGCTTCCAGCTGATGCCATATATGGCAGCTCCGATGGCTCGTATGCTCCACATGCTCATGTGCTCATTGTTGCATCTTCTTTATTGAATAATGACAAGCATTGATCAAACACTTACCCAGTAAATGCAAAATCATAGTTTTGGTTAGTGAATGAAGATGCATGCTGCCTCAAGAGGTTATACTATGAGACTCTGACTATCAGGGTGATCAAGAAGTCTTTCTTGATTGGCAAAGTGTCTGTTCATATCTTCTGCCCATTTTTTGATTTGATTATTTGTTTCTCATGTACTGAGTTTGAGAAGTTCTTTGTAGATCTTGGATACCAGTCTTTTATCTGTAGTGTCATTTGCAAATACTTTCTCCCATTCCGTGGGCTGCCTCTTAGTTTTTTTGACTGTTTCCTTGGCTCTGCAGAAGATTTTTATCTTGATGAAGTCCCACAAGTTCATTTTTTATTTTGTTTCTCTTACCTTTGGATATGTGTCATGAAAAAAGTTGCTGTGGCCAATGTCAAAGAGGTTACAGCCTATGTTCTCCTCTAGGATTTTGATGGATTCCTGTCTCACATCGAGGTCTTTCATCCATTTGGAGTTTATCTTTGTGTATGGTGTGAGAGAGTGGTCGTTTCATTCTTTTGCATGTAGCTGTCCAGTTTTCCCAGCACCATTTATTGAAGAGACTGTCTTTTTTCCACTGGATGTTTTTTCCTGCTTTGTCAAAGATTAGTTGCCCATAGAGATGAGGGTGTATGTCTGGGTTCTCTATTCTGTTCCATTGGTCTCTGTGTCTGCTTTTGTGCCAGTACCATGCTGTCTTTGTGATCACAGCTTTGTAGTAATCAGGCAACGTGATGCCCCCAGCTTTGTTTTTCCTTTTCAACAATTCCTTGGCGATTCGGGGCCTTTTCTGGTACAAATTTAAGGGCTGTTTGTTCCAGCTCTTCGAAAAATGTCATTGGTATTTTGATCAGGATGGCATTGAAAGTGTAGATTGCTCGGGGTAGCATAGACATTTTAAATATGTTTATTCTTCCGATCCATGAGCATGGAATGGTTTTCCATCTTTTTGTGTCTTCTTCAGTGTCTTTCAAGAGTGATCTGTAGTTTCTAGAATATAGATCCTTTACGTCTCTGGTTAAGTTAATTCCGAGATATCGTATGATTTTTGGTGCTATTGTAAGTGCAATTGATTCCCTAATTTCTCTTTCTTCAGTCTCATTGTTCGTGTCATAAGAAATAGCAGGAAGATCGATAGGAGAAGGAAGGGAAGAATAAAGGGGGGGGTAAACAGAAGGGGGAATGAACCATGAGAGACTATGGACTCTGGGAAACAAACTGAGGGCTTCAGAGGGGAGGGGGGTGGGGGAATGGGATAGACTGGTGATGGGTATTAAGGAGGGCACATATTGCATGGAGCACTGGGTGTTATACACAAATAATGAATCATGGAACACTACATCAAAAACTAAGGATATACTGTATGGTGACTAACATAACATAATAAAAATTATTATTAAAAAAATAAAGGACATCAGAGCCAATTCCAGTTTTAAAAAAAAAGAAGCCTTTCTTGAGGAGGTAATAATTTAGCTACAATTTGGAAGTGTTTGTAAGTTAACTAGGTGAAGCAGAGTAGAACAGTGGTCCAGGCAGAGGGAAAAGCATGTATAAGCATTGCAGGCTCAAGAAAATGAAAGAAGGTCCATGATTTTGAGTAGTATTTGGGGATGGGTGGTGTGAGAGAAGAATGGAGAGAGAGAGAGAAGAGGCAGACCATGCAAGGCCTTAGAGGTAAAATGAAGGAATTTCTGTTTTATCTTAAGTGGAAAGGAAAGCCATTGAGGCACAGTGCGTATGAGGGCTTGCGTGTATTAAGTAAGAGATGGGGATAGAATCAACTTTGCAAATTGTGCTTACAAAGCCCACCCTAGATGTGTATGGAGAAGACATCAGAAGGGGCCAGAGAGAGAATACAAGTGGATGCATTAGAGGCCACTGAGTGTCCGGGTGGGAGCTGATGGTAGCTTGGCTAATAGGAAGCTTCCAATAAATTATAGTTGCTGGAGTTGTTGTTATTGTTGTTCCATAAGGTAGAGAATAGGCTTGTGTTGGTTGGAAAACATAAGCTTTTGGATTTATGTGGCTTCGTTGGTCTTTCAGGAGTGGGTGTGTTCTGTGCAGGCACAGATGGGAGAGGGAGAAGCAGAGGCACAGCACACATAGCAGTGCTGCTCAGCTGGCTCCTCTGCTCATTTTTAAAGTCTGTAATGTGGACCCAAAGCACTGCTCTATTAATGTGGTGCTACCCACAGCTGAGTAGCCATATTCACAATAGAGAATTGGATGAAGATGGAGTGGCTTGGATAAACACAGGAGTGGAAAAGAGAGAGTTAGCATGAAGGTTCTTCCCTTTAATTTCTAATTTTTTACTTTTCTAGGAGCCTCAGGATTTTAAATAGCTGCCTCATTTTAGATCTCTTACTTATACTACAGATGGTGAATCACTAGACAGACCAGGCTACTCTGGGTCATGAGGTCCATTCTGCCCAGAACACAGTCCTGCACTCACCCCCTTTCCTTCAGTAATATAGTCACTTCTTAGAACTCAAATCAGCTTATGAGTCACTTGCTGCAGAAGGTCTTTTCTGACCAGTTCACCCCACCCAGGCTGGGTTGCTGCTTCTCCTCTGTGTTCTCAGAGTCCTTTCTGCTTACCTCCTTCATCACCTCTCCACTCTAGACTCTGATCATATGTCACTCTTTCTGGGCTGTGAAGGCTCAAGTGATAGCATCTCATTCATTTTTGTATCCTTAGCATAGTGCCAGATATTTAAATATAGGCATAAATGAATGATTGAACAAGGAATGGATAAAGGTAAATATCATCTGCATTTAGATAAAATGCTGATAGATGGGACTTAATCATAGTCAGATGAGAAGAGAAGGCTTGTTTGGGGAAGGGCAACAATGTTTGTCTGGTGTGCTGGTGCTGGGATGGTTATGCAGATGTTTGGTATCTTTCCTGCCCTTCCACAGTATCATCCTCTCTTTCTGCTGGGCCCACTTCATCTCATTTTCTAACACCTTGGCTGCACTTATGACATTCTTCAGTCTGGTTCTGGGGTGAGGTAAGTGGGCTTAGAGTTGAGACACAAGGGCTAGTGGGAGGGTAGAGAAGTGAGGCCCCATCACCCTATGTTGGGGTCAGCCTCCCTGATTGTGGGAAGGATCATACCAGTGGTTATCAAAATTGAAATTAGTTACATAATTCATTGTTAGACAGTTGTTTAAAAAATAACTTTTAAAAACTAAACTCAACTATTTTCCTCTTCAAGTTGGTGTCCATGGATAGAGTACTGGGTCAAAATGTAAAGAATAAATAGTAACCATGGTGAAAACACGTGGACCTTTCAATTCCAAACTCTGCTCCTTCCTACCTCAGGAGTCTTGAATAAGTCCCATCACTTTAGGGAACCTTAATTTCTTTGTCTGTAATTGGAGATAATGCTCATTCTTTCCTGATAGAGTTGATGTAAAGACACAATGAAAGAACTCCTATTTAGCACAAAGCCTGGCACATGGTATGTATGGGAGAACATTATCCAGAGCTATCATAGTAGATCAATTTGCATCATATGCAACTATATGTTTTAAACAGTTCCATTTGCTCAGTTGTTTTACTTATGAATCTCTCTAGTATAGGATCATTATCATGCATAGATATTGCAAATTATTCCACAGTTATTATCGAAATTCAGATAAATATAAAACTGAGTATATCTTAGAGTAGGATCTTCATTTTGCTCCAATTTATTTTATCTTTTTGATTCAGGAAAAAATATGCTATACTTTTTTTATCCTTTGGAATTAATCAAAACTACACTTGTCCAATTTATTCAACTCTGAATGGTTCTCAGTAGCATTACCTCAACTGGGAGATATAAAATTAGTGTAACTTTACCTTTTTCCACTTTATCCGATATGCCTAAACCTAGCAACTCAGGGAGCCATGTTCCTGTGAGGTGGGTAGAACACCCACTGTTTTAGCTCCTGGCAAATACAGACATCTCTTTTAGGAAGAATGGAAATTGGCTAAAATAAATCACTTACCCATAATGACATTTACAGATACTATTAGCTTTTCTGAACTGTGGTCCATTTAGGGTTCAGACTAAAGGCAACTTATTGCACTAGAGGGACCATAAGATCAGGGATCTGGACTACCAGTTTAATCCTTACTAGCTGTGTGACCTTGTACAAGTCACTTAATCTTCTCACATTTTATTCTACTGTTAAATGAGACTAACATAATACCTTATCTGCTGTGAATATTGGTAGAGATTTTATTATTGTTGTCATGATATGACATATATCACACACTCCTTTCCCCAAAGGACAGGTTTTCTCAGGTGTGCTAAGACTCAAATACATGTATATGTCAGAGGGCACAGAACTGGTGATGTCAGCAACGAAGAGACCTATTTATCTCATACCTGCTATAAAATCAACCATGATATATCTGTAGTTCTCTAATCTAATCAAGAATATATGAGAGAGAAAAAATGTAAACAGTTTACCAAAAGACAAATAGCTTTCCAATATACCAGATTCTTTAACACTAAAATATTATTGAAATGGAAAAGACTTTTCTTTCAAATGCAGACTGTAAGTAATTCCCTTTTGGGGTAAGTTTGCTGAGCATTAGGAATCCCACTACTTGATTTAGGAAAAAAGAATCATTGCATCATATAAGAATATTTTCACCTTTTCTAGTTCTTCCAACATGGTTCATATTATAATTTCACTTTGTGATTCTGAGAAGCAATTATCATATTACTGGGGGAGCCACTCTTCAGCAACTTATCTCAGAGTCTCCCTCTCTCCTGGGAGACCTGATTCTGCTATTCTCAGAAGCTCCATCTCTGAGCCTTCTTCTTTTGGCCAGGGGTATAAATCAAGAAGTCAGTTCAATTTGGAATTTAGGTCTTAGTCTTTTAGTTGCTGTAAGAAACAGACTGGGTTATTTATAACCACGGGTGTCCAGGTTTTCATCACCACAGACGGTTGGGTGTTTGAGAGCATTCACCTTTAAGATATCCAGAATACAAGCTGTTGATCCTCTGTGGATTGTAAATTTCTAGAGTTGGGCTTCTTGGTTCTTGTCGGCAAGGCAAGTTTTATGAGCACCATTACATTAGCTCTTCTGAAATGTTTGGAGGCTGGGAGCCTTCTTCCTATTAGGAAGCCTTGTCTTGACTTTCATACCAATAAAGTTGTTCTTAGACTAGAGTTCATCCTAATAAGCATCTTGAGAATTGCACCTGAACTAAGAAATATTTCCCCCTCTGTCTTCCCTAAGCCTCAGAATCTCAAGCAGCCTACATGCTTTGAATCTAAGACAAGGCTTACAGCCTAACAGCTTTTTTATCACCTCCCATCAAGCAGAAAAGCCTCCAGGTGGATTAGACTGAGTGTGTAAGAAGCTGACAAGGTAGCAGATGTCAAGCCTCAGTAAAGGTCATTCTATTAGGGCTATTCTCTTTCAGGGCACAGATTTCCTCCTGGACTAGTGTAGACCTGGGAAGGAGGACTTGGTATTCTGCCACAGACCTTTGGAATGCTTTAGGGGAAGGGCTATGTGTGACAGATGTACACACGGTTTAAGAATCTAAGCTTCAAAGGGCCAGCATGTAAAAGGACAATGGAATACAAATGGGAAAATGCTACTTGAGAAATCTTTTCCAAATAAGAGACACCAGTAATTACTGGAATATAATGTGTTGTGGTCTCTTGATAAAGAATGTTTTGCTTATGCAGAAATAACAAATTTCTTTATCAGAAAAAGTAAGTTAGGAGTCCACATATGGTTCCATCTGAGGAAGAAAGATTTAGGAAAGTTCTCCACCATCTAACCAGGATTAAAGCCTAAAGCTCTTACCTAATTGAATGTGGCACAATGAGTTGCTGAAAGGATACAAAGCAAATGTGCTAGAGCAGAGGAAAAAAAACTTGGCTTTAATAAACTCTTCCTAAGAGCCAAGCTCCACATTATTGTGGCAAGCTGCACAATAGCAGAATTGTCTTCGGGATATAAAAACTTCATACAGAATGTTGGCTTAATGCTCTGGTTCAGTTGAGTTGAGTGACTTTGGCCAAGTAATGGCTGTTGATGCGTCACTCACTGGTGGGCTATTGGAGTAATGTGATTAATCCTGCCGTTTATCAGTCAAAATGACTCTCTGTCACCAGTGAAAGTGCCAGGATCACACCAATGGATCAGGGTAAAGCAAAGTGCATTTCTCAGGTTGCTTTAGTCAGTCAATATCCAGTTGCATAGCGCTGTGTTCTCCTGGTCCCAACTTTTTCAAGAAGTCTCACCTTCCAGCAGACAGCCCAAATTAATGTCAAGTACAAATGCATTCTCCATAAAAACATTTGACTAATTCATTGCCGAGATCTTAACATTTGTGGCCAAATTTCCAGTCTTCCTGTTGAATAACTTCTTGTTGGAAAATGTCAAAAAAGGGGAGACATCAGAGGCTTCTGAGTCAAACTGTTTCCTCCCACACACCTGAGTCATGGGTCAAGGGTTTTACCAATTTCCTTTCTAAGATATTTCCTAGGCTCCCATCTAAAAAGAATTTAATGCCAGATGGGAGGAAGTAGGGATGTGATTAGGAAATCATTTGTATTTTTTTAAATGTTGGATATAATCTTATTGCCAGGGATTTCCATTTACTGCCTCTGAACAGAAATCTGGTATTTCTGAGGAAGTGGAGTAGGAGGATGTCTTTACATGGCAGTGCAAAACCTGTCGCAATCTGGTGAGCCCTTGGAGTGTCTTGCTTAAAAGGGTTCTTGTCACTGGGAGTACTCACTGGAGCCAAGCCAGTTCCCTGGGGAAGGCTGGTGTCTGCTACTTGCAGAGCTGGCTGTCAGGTTGGTCCTGTGTGTTTGTAATTAACTATGATGTCTGGATGTTGATAGAGTGAGTCTGGCCAATGGTTCCCCTCCAAAGAGAGGATGTGTCAGAAATTCCAAGTTGGGAGTTGCCTGGAGACTCCAGAGATGCAGATTTGTTTGGCTGGGCTCCGGTTGTGAAGCCAAGTGCCGAAAAAGCAGATCAGAGACCTAACCTGAATTGTAATCAGTGGGCTTCTCCAACCATTTGGCTCCTCTGCCTTCCAACGTTATGTTTAATGTTTTAAAGCATATTTAGTAAACATGTCACTAGCAATTGCCAGTCCTTAGTCTCTCCCCACTCTTTCCCTAATGATTTTTCCCTTTTCTTTTGGGTTAGGTGGTAGGCTGGTCTTGCAATGTGTGTGTGTGTGTGTGTGTGTGTGTGTATGCGTGCGTGTGCGAGTATGTGTGCACACACGCATGCACACACGTGTATGCAGGCATGTTTCAGCCTAGACAGATTATTTATTTTTACTAGCTCAGTAGCTTGTTTAGAGCATCCACTTCTTATGCACCAGGCAAATAATCTTAATTCCTCACTTTTCTCACAAAATTTGGCAAGTTCTTTTCTCCTGAGATAGCTGAGTTTAGGGTACACATCAATTAGCAGAACAAATTTTTAATTTTTACATTTGTGCAAGGTCTCCTTTTTTTTCCCTGAATTAAGTTCAAGGAGCAATATTTCTCTGTGTTTTACCTCATGTAGAATATAGCTACACTTCACTAATTGGGAAGTGAATGGCTTCCAGAGTCTGCCTTTTTAATTCTCAAATGTCAGTATGGGATGAATTTGGGACCCTCGGTCTTCCCAGTTTCTGCCTCCCTCTTCTTCCTTATCTCTACCTCTCCTCCCTGCATATATCTTTTACCCCAGCCATTTTCTAGCTTTGTATAGTCCCCAGAATGTATGATGTTGCTTCATGTCTCGTCTTCACACATTGTATTTGTTTCCTATGGATGCTGTAACAAATTACCAAAAACTTGATGGCTTAAGCAGCAGAAATTTATTTTTTCAGTTTTGGAAGCCAGAAGTCCAAAATCAAGGTTCAGCAGGTACATGTTCTCTCTGTAGGCCCCAGTGAAGAATCTGTTCTATGCCTTCTCCAATTTCTGGTGACTGCTGGCATTCCTTGGCTTATGCTCACATTACTGTAGTCTCTGTCTCTCTGGTCACATTGCCTTATTCTCTTCTGTAGGTGTCAAATATCCCTCTTATAAGGATACTTGTGATTGCATTTAGAACACACCCAGATAATCCAGGATAATCTCCTCATCTCATGATCCTTAACTGAGTCACATCTGCAAAAATCCTTTTTCCATTAAGATAACATTTACAGGTTTTAAGGATTAGGACCTAGATCTCCTTTGGGAAATCACATGTGACTGTGATTCTCTTCCACCTTTTGTCACCCAGTCAGTGCTTCTCAGAGTATCTCTGATTAAAGATCATTTTTTAAAATTAAATTTTAACTTTTTTGCAGACTGATACTTTTAAAAAGCATGTACTTGGACTTTGCAGCAATACCAAATTTCTAAAAGGTTTCTAATCTCTTACTCATGTCTCAAACCAGACCAGAACAACAATTTGAAGACTGCCACTCAACCACAGATCATAATTAGAATAGCACTGATCTAAAAGACACCTGTTCATTTAAGCACTGTCTTTCCCAGAAATTTTTTCTGGTTCACCGTTTTGATTCTTTCCTATGTTTCTGTGGTTCCTAGAATACCTTATTCTGCTTCTTATCACCCTTTTCTTCAATATTTGCTTTCTCTTCTAGCCTTGAGCTTCCTAAAAGTTAGAACCATGCTTTGGTGGACTTTGAGCTTAGCATAGATCTTAATACATAGTAGATGGCCCAATAAGTATTTGTGGAATGAATGTATGACATACATTTGAAATCTGGAGGTTGGTTCCAACATAAACAGAAAAAGGACTTATTTTGGGGAAATATGAGGAAAGGATGAAGCTAATGAAACTTAAAAGAACCTAGGACGGTGTGATAGATTGCAAAAATGGTCCTCCTATCAAGAGGGAAATCTATTTTCTTATCCTTTAAATCTGGGTTGGCCTGGTGACTGGTCTTGACTAATAGAATGTGGTAGAAGGTTACTAAATAGTTGTCTTCTGCACCAGGGCAGAATTGAGATGGGTTCACATTGTGACAGGGAGGATTAGGGTGAAAGGTCAGAAAACTTTTTTTTTTTTTGCAGACTGTCCAACATTAAAACACTAACGTAGCCAGCAAGAGGGTTTAACCCAGATGTGTTTTGAGTCTATGGCTTTAGATCAGAAGGGTGCCAATGGATCAACATGGAGCTAAAACCCAAGACCTGTCTTTAGAAACAGAGTCAGCAGGCAGCACTTGATGTTTGCCCCGTTCATCCCAACTACATAAAAATGACAATGAATTTGACAGAAATCCACAAACAATGCTAAAAAGGAAAGAGGAAAGCAATAGAGAAATATAGCTTTTGACTCTGATAACTACAACTGAACTTGTGCCTCTTCCTCCTTGTGATGCATTGGTCATCCTCTTGATCATCTCTTCTACAGATATGTACTGTCACCTCCCATGTGCTGGACATAGAGCTACATTGGTGAGTAGAGCAGACACAGACCTCACAGATCTTACAGTTTGGCGGGAAAGACAATCCAACAGGCAACTATTAAGCTTTGAAGCTTAAGCTTTTTTGCTCTTTTCAGACACATCAAGCCATACCTTTCTACCTTTGTGATGCCTGCCATCATGTATAGCCAGCCTCCATCAAGCCTTTGGCATCTGTACCTTTTAGCATGATGCTTAGATTACTTCATGACTAATGTAAAATCAGCCATTTGAAATCATACATTGCTAAGTTTTTGATATGGATCATGGCTGAATCAAGAACAGTGGAGTCAGAAGATGTGAGAATAGAAGTATAACACAGCAGGTGGAGGCTTTTATGGGCTCACAGGTGAGCCTATTTGTACCAAGTTACAGTGCACATTTTAAATTTCTGCTATAAAATATCTTATGCCTGGGATCAAAAGTCAGATATATTGCACCAAATGTTAAAAACATCTCATAATTTACCACAATAAATCAACCAATGTTTTCCTAGAAATACTGGAACTGAAACAAGAGTTGAGTCAAAACAGAAAAATCTCTAGAGGTTTAGTTCACTTAAAGGTACTTCTTGAAATATTGAGTCCCAAGGGCTAGAACACTGTATTAAAGAAATCCTTGAAAGATGTTTTTATAAGTTATGGGAGAATGGCTTCCAGAAAGTCATTTATTGTTTGGCAAAAGGAACTCCTTTGCTAGATCACTGAAAGCATCAGCTCTCTTAACTATGTGGAAGCCAATTATTCCAAATCTGTGCTTCTTTGATACTTGTGTCTTTTTCACCACACATTACCACTACTATCCAAAGGATTGCTGAAGAAGGCAGAGGACATGTAAGCAAATCAGCTGAAAATGAACAACACATTAACTATGTTGATTCTTTTAAGAGCTTTGTGAGAGGCTAGCTTCATCTTTCTAACAAGGTGGTCTTGTGTGCTTGTGGATTTTATTTATTCCACTGTCCTTGTCCATAATGACAATAGTAGGTAATCATGAGTAGGTGACCAGAATACAGTTTTCTATTTCTCCCATTGATTTTGCTTATATATTTTAATTTTTGGCATGCTATACCTCACCCTCCAAAAAAAGAAAAGAAAGTTATCCCTCCAAAAAAGTCCTCAGTAAGGTGAAGTAGAAAGACTATGGGGCTGGGTACCAGGAAACAGACTTCTACTCATGGCTCAGAGATCATCTAACTTCTCAATTTTCAGTTTCCTTATCTAAAAAATAGACACAAAATAGCGCATTCTAGTCCTTGTTGTGGGAAAGAGGCTGTTATACTAATCAATGAGCAGGGAGGTACTCTTTAGAGGTTAAAAGCACTATATAAATGCAATACAACATTTGAAATTCAGAACTCTTCTGGAAGCTATTGGAAACTACTCTGGAAGCAGCTGTCAGTTCTGACCCAGGGTTGTAGAGGGCTGGCTTTGGAAACTTCCCTTCCACGTTTGAAGGTGCACCCCCCTCATCACTGAGGTCTTTCTTCTTGCTTTTGCATCAGAACTCAGCAGCTTGTCTTTCTTAGGTTGGCAGTTGGCCTTTTGCTGTCTCCTGAGAAACTCTAATTGGCCTAACTTTTTAATTCATAGGCATGACACTAAACTTGGGAATTATAAGATTATTTCTTCCAACTCACAATATTCAGTGTACACATGGCACATTTTAGGATTTGAAATCTTAAGAGCGTTTCACTAAATGTCTCCGCTGCATCGATTCCAAAACCTTAGAGGCAGTTTCCTTAATAAGAGGATACTGTTGAGAATTTGAGTCATTGAATTCCTTTAAATCATTCTCCTTTGATGAAGGAAGCCCTATAGACATCATATCTTACTCTGTTTAAACTGCAAATGAAAACACACACATACCCATACAGACTCATCCATACATACTCCAGAAACAGGAAATGCTCCATTGTTAAAAACTAAGCTGATTATGTCTATCTATTACATAAAATAAATAAATAAGTACATCATATATTTCTTAATGGCTCAAAGTAAAGTACAGTTTACCTTTTAAAAACATAGAGACAGTTGACAAAGAGGTCAGAAGCACTCATCAGAGAGGCCACACAGTATAAGGGAAGGACTCTTGGACCAAGGACCAGGAGACTTCTGCTATGAACTTGTGACCATGATAAAACACTTAATTCTCTGAACCTTGGTAAATAGGGGTGGGCTTAGTAGTATTTATGAAATTCCTTCCAACTTTAATATTGGATTTTGATACCAAGAGCAACTCTAGTGTACTCATTTCTTTGGATTTCTCCATGTTTAGGGTCTAGGATAACTTCTTTCCTTCTTCCCTTCTTCCTTTCCTTCATTTTGTAAGAATAATCTCCATGCGTGTCTATGATGTTTCTAGCACACTTCTAGGAGTGATAAGATAGCAGTGACAAAGACAGAAATGGTCCTGCCCTCATGTAGCTTGTATCAGTGAACCCAGAGAATAAATAATGAGTCCAGTAAAGTCTGTGAAGAATGGCTCCTGATATCTTGGATAGCCAAAGGTGATAGACTATCTTAGGAAAGCCAAGGTAGATCCCTGCCTGGTCATTTAGGAGGATTTTACTAATTTGTATTGCCTAACAGAAGAAAGTTTACATGTAGAAGCTAGAGCCTGGAAGGCAAAGGGTAGAGCTTGCACTAATGGGTACCAGTCTCTGAATTCTTTGGTCCCACAGTCTCTTTTTTAATCTCTATTAGAAAAGCAGATTGAAATATCAGGTGTCCTGACCCGGTCACTTAGCAATAGGAGCCACATTTCCTGTTTGTTAGGGAGATAACTGACCACCCCCACACCCCCTCCCCTGCAACCACAGGGCCCTACATGGTTACAGATGATGAACCAGAGAGACGACTTATATTTTAAATAGCCACAAAGTATGAAAAATTCTTCATGAAAAGGGCTTTTGTCTTCTTTGTTGATATTCAAAAGAGAGTGAAGATAAGGTGATTCTAGACATGGTTTGGAGAAATTTCCTGAAAAATCAGTCTGAAACTAGTGATAATCTTTTGCCAAATGAAACTGGCCAGATTCCTCAATTCAGATGCCATCCAGCACCTCCAGGAATCATTACAACTCTTCTTATCTCCCACGAGAGGAGTTGACATTCTACAGATTTTCTTGTCACATTAAAGAAGGGATCATCATAGATATCAAATGCAAGTTCATGTCCCTCATTTCATAATCCAGCTAGTCATGCTAGTGAAGCAAGGCCTTCTGTGAGGATTAAATGAGTTAACAGGTGTAAACAGCCTCACACGGTACTTGGCACATAATCAAAGTGTAGTGAATTGTAGGAATTGATAGATGCTTGATAGATAGATAGGTACATTGCTGCATCATATGATGTCACAAAAATGCTTATGTGATTTAATATGCTGGAAATAAACATAGGCTTTATTTTATTTTCTTTGTTTGATTTTCTTAGTAGAAACTACATATGTATTTCATTTTATAATAGTAGTCAGGTACACTTCCAAATACCATTGCTTCCTCTACTTGTTATAGGGTCAGAAATTCATCACTTGAGTTTCAGTTGTAGAGAATGGTAATTTTTCTGTTTTCGAAGTTCTTTGGGGGAGAGAAAACTTCAGCTTATTTAGACCAGCATCTAATGAGACAGTTGGAAAAAGCCATATAAACCAAATAATTCTTGAAAACAGCCCTTGAATACAATTGTGATCCAAGAGGGGAAATGGAAACTGTTACCTATTGAGAGACTGCTATATATTAGAGCAGAATTAGGCATTTTCACCCAATTTTTCATTGAAGTCTTTTAAGTAAAAGTGGTTATGTCCATTTTAATAAGCGAGGTTATTATGGCTCAGAGGGCCTAAGTGCTAATCTTTAGTGCTTCTATGGTTGGTGCTAGAATTTAGAATCAGGTGTGCCTAATTTCAAAGTCAAATGCATTTCTCACACTGTCAAACGTAGGAGGAAGAGTAGAGAATAAGAAAAGGGGTTACATTGGGCTTGGGATAAAAACAGATAAACAGGAGAATATCCTTATCCTAGTCAGCTTGGGCTGCCATACAGTATACCATAGACTGAGTGGCGTAAACAATAGACATTTATTTTCTTGCAGTTCTAGAGGCTGGAAGTCTGAAATCAGGGGGCCAGGATAGTTGGTTTCTTGTGAGACTTCTTTTCCTGGCTTGTTGGCTACCATCAGTGTGTATGCTTCTATGACCTGAACACAAGGGGAGAGGAGAGAGAGAGTGAAAGAGTGTAAGAGCAAGAGGCAGAGGTAAGCGAGAGCAAACTCTCTGGTGCCTCTTCTTATAAGAACACTGATCCTATCAGATCAGGGTCCATCCTTCTGACCTCATTTAGACTTTGTTCCCACCTTGTAGACCCTATCTCCAAATACAGTCACATTGGGGGGGGGTTCAGGCTTCAACATGTGAATTGTGGGGCACAATTCAGTCCATGGCAATACTTTTCTCTGAGTTAATGCTTGTCTATGTCTACTTTATTTTTATATTCCCAATGTTTAATATCATTCCCATAATAAAACACAATAACTTATTTTGCATGAAATAATAAATGAGTGTATGAATAAAAGCAGTTGGAGGTTCTTGCAGCCTGAGAGACTATAAAAATTGATGCTAAGGTATAATAGGATTGTAAAAGGACCTTTTAGCAGTTTAATTTTCTTTTTTTTCTCTTTTTCCTTTTTTTAAAGTAATCTCTACACCCAGTGTGGGGCTTGAACTCATGATCCAGAGCTCAAGAGTCTCATGCTCTACCGACTGAGACAGCCATGTGTCCTGTGATTTGATTTTCTTTAAAAATTTCCCAAGGTTCCATTAAATAACTTACTAGATATTTAGTTTTAATCTAGAGCAGAGTTTCTCAACAAAGACACTATAGGCATTATGGACCAGATGATTCTTTATTGTGGGGGCTGTATAGTGCATTGTAGGATGTTTAGAAGCATTCCTGGCTTCTATCCACTAGATTCCAGGAGCACCCTCCCCCACCCCAATCATGACACACAGATTGTGTCCAGACATCACCAAATGCCCCCAGACAGGGGTGGGGAGGGGGCAAATTCATTTGAGGACCACCAGTCTAGTGTCTAGATTCTAGACCATGGAGTCTTATGGACCTTAAAAAAAAGGCTTCCCAATTTCAAAGCAGAGAATCTGTTTCAACTTCATCAGGATGCATGATCCTTTGAGCCTTCCCTGATTTCTCAAGCTATGGCCCCTTTCTTGACTTCATGTACCTCTTACCTTAGTTTTTGCCTCATGTAACTCACATAGATTTCCTACATCACCCCCACCTTTCTTTACCAATTTTCCTGCTGCTATTCTTCTCTTGACAATTCCTAGTCCTAGGAAGCATCCATTCTCTGATCCTGCTTCCAGTAAAGGTCAATTGAATAAGCAACAAATATGACATCTTTGATGTACTTTTCCTGGTTCTGCTGCAAATGTATGCTCTCTAATCTCAACTAAGCAGTGACCTGCAGTTTTCTTCTCAACTTTCTAGTGAATTCCCCACTCTCAGATTCTTTCATCAGATGAAACCCATCTACAACCTTATTTAAAAATCAAGACTCCCTGGTTTGGCTGCTCTTAACATTTATCTCCACTTTAGGGACCTTCTCTTTATATGCTCTGAAGGAAAGTCCATTCTCCTATCAAAGAATTCTTGGTCTTCTTTCTTGTTACCTTCTTCATATTATGTGCCCCTCCTCAAGTTTCCCTGCCCTCACTTGCATCTTCAATTTCTCCCATTTCAGTTCTTTCCTTCTATTCCTGAACAGTTTAGTTCACCCTAAATTAAAACCAAAAACCTCTCTTCCTAATCCAGTGCTTCTCAATCAGGAGAGATTTAACCCCTAGTGGACATTTCACAACATCCAGGGACATTTTTGGTTGTCAGAACTGAGAGGAAGGATACCTACTGGTATCTAGTGGGTGGAAACCAAAGGTGCTACAAAATATCCCCCCCAAAAGTCACAGGACAGTCCACTTCCCCCAAACAAAGACTCCCCTGGCTCCAGATTTTAACTGTTCCTGAGGTTGAGAGTGCTCAACCGTATAATTCCTTGGACATACTGCATCACTTCTGCTATTTCATTTACTTTTTAACTTCTTAGACAATTCGTGCACATCTGCTGTTTTGCTTACCACTCAGTCATGCTCACTTAACTTCTTCCCATTGGCCACCAAATCATCAAATCAAATGACTCCAGGCTAGCCCTTAGCTTCCTAAGCTTCTTTAAAGTAAGTGATGCTACCTTCCCAGCCAGTAGCTTGGGAAATGAGGGAAGGGTCAAGGGATCATGCATCTCAATAAGGCTGAAGCAGAGTCTCTGGAATTGGAAAGTCTTCTAAGATTCACTGTTCTCTATGATCTAGAAACTAGACCCTAGATCAGTGGTTCTCAAGTGAATTTGCTACCCTTTTTGCAACCTGCTCCCCACCTAGGAGCAACTTTATTGCCAGGATTGGGGCAAGGGGCTCTGCTGGCATTTAATGCGGATAGGCCAGGCATGCTACTAAACATCCTCTAGTCGTCTTCCTTCTCTCTCAGCCTTGGGCCACCTTCTTCGGCTCTGTTCTGTCTTTATCCTCCTCTAATCAGACATATGTGTTTCCATTATTCCTGTAGTCTCCTCTTCCTCCTCCTCTTTGTTATCTACTCTGTTGGTTTGGAAGCTCACAGAGAGCATTTTAATCATCCTGGACATATGTAATGCCTTGCAGTGTACCTTGCTTGGAGGATGGCCCAATAAATATTTGTTTGCTTGAATTGGTATTAAACTATATAGATGTCTATGTATAAAACAAACAGCACTCAAACCTCATGAAAAATGCTTGAGCAAAATTGGAGCTTTTATATATCATGCGGTACACCTTACCTAAATCGTTCTTTGATCGTAAAACAGGCCTGTGGAAAGCCACAAAGAGAGGGTGACAGAACCTGAATTTTGTTGCTGACACTACTGCTAAGGAGCTTATGAAATCCTAATTTGTTCTTAGGAATATTTCCTCATCTATAAAGTAAAGGACCCTAGAGAGAAGCATCAAGATTCTTTCCAGCTCCAAATTTCTATCATCCTAGATAGAAAACTCATGAAATGGCATTCCTAGAAAAACAGTTTTAATTCAGCAGGTTTTTAAGTAAAAGGACATTCTGAAGTTGACCTGATCAATTAATATGCATGTACATTTTTATGGATCAAACACAGTGTTTAAATGTATATGTGTGCAAATATTTTCAACTTTCCGTCATGTAAAACTTGATAAAACCGGGCTTTATTCCTAGATCAAATGTTCCAGAGGAGTTATAAGTGAGTCAAACAAGTTAATCATAAAAACATGGATCAGCCTTAACAATTGTGTCAGAGATAATGACAGTGTAATAGAGGGAATGTAAGAAACAATCAGAAATTATATGTTTTTTCCCCACAAAGCACATGTGAAATTAACTAGTAACCCTTGAAACTGTACATACCTGATCATTATTTTATGTTATCTTGTGTTTTAAAAAATGGTTCCAAAATGCTAGATTTACAGCACTGTAGAACCCCACACTGTTGCAATGCTGTCTTCAATTCAGCCACTTCATATTGAAATTTCACACACAATAATTGGCTGACCTTCACAGCTATGGCAGAAACTAATTAAAGCTGTAAGGCTGTGCTAGCAATGCTTTTGTGTGAAATGTGAAGTTTGGTGATAATGAAATATGGGGTGCAGATGTTATTGTCTTAGATAGACTGTGCCCTTGGTTCACACTAATGAAGAACAGCAATTATTAAACAAAAAGTATTTTTTACCCATTAATTATTTTGTGTTGTGATAGTAGAAATAAAAACACAGTGGCATCTCTCCTACCAGCTTCTCCCCAAAGTAATTTTATGGAACTTTTCCAGCTGACTTCTGTTTCATTAGACATCCAGTTTCCACTTTCTTCTTCTACAGATCTTAGACCTTTGGGAGCCTCAAGCAAGGACCTGGTTAGGTTCAGAAAGCAAAGGGTAAAGGGCAAGCTAAAAATGGGCACCCATAAAGATTTTCAGACAGCTGGAAGATTAAATAAATGAAGCTTTTTGGAAATAGCTTCACACGCCAAACGGAGATGTCGGTAGAAATATGATGCCCTCCACACTGTTGGTCTATGATAGACAAAGGTCACTGCTGCTATTGAGGTGCAAGTGGAGAAATAAAGCAGGCCTGAGCTCTGTTTCTTGGTTGTTAGGAGGCTGAGTTTCTATTAATAGGTCAGTGTGACTTGTAAGACTTCCACTAGGTCAAATATAACAAATCACAGATTTGCAACAATTGAAGAAAAACACTAGAATAAATAAAAGGCACATTGTATAGTCAAGTCTTAACTTTTCATGAGCTAATGATCGAGTCTGCTTCTCTTTATCCCTCTCCTCATTGACTTTAGGCCACTCAGTTCTCATTAACAGGGTAGAGATAGGATGAACATGAGTTAACATCAAATTGGCCAATTTCCCTATTTGGGCAAAGAGTTTGAAATTAGTTGCCAAAAACAAAATTTAACAATTGCTTGTATCATTTTGCCTTTTATGTGTGTCCCATATTATCTGTACTCTACTACATTGGCATCTTAAGGCATTATCTACGAGATTTCAGCCACTAAAACACAGCCGTGTTGAGGGGTAGGAAGGAACAGAAGCAGTGAGCATCACTGGTCCATGTTACCTTAGATTAGTCAAGGAAACAAAGGCTAGTGCTTGGGAGGAAAAGGACTAATGACCATAGAAATACTATGTAGGGGAAGGTGTGCCGTGGAATATATTTAGTCTTTCAGTAACAGAATATTCAGTGGGACTATGACTGAATTTGAGGAGTAATTAATGAAGGTAGTGATGGGTAAAATAGCTGTTGAGACAATGTGTCTTTTCATTTTAGGGAAATGGTAAGAACTTATTCACTACTATGAAGGATAGCTATATATTGTCAGATGAAAACATAGACTTGTTTTATGCTTGTAAAGAAATTCAGTTGTGTAGAGAAGGGTACATATAGTAGCTGAATAGCCAAAGCGTAGACCATACCAGTTATTAGACTCTTGCCTCTCAGCTCCCAATCTAACCTTCAGTGTGCTGCTTTTGGTAACGGAATATTTCTTCCTTGCCAGTGTGCCCAGTGTTAAACTGTTAAGTAGAGAGGATACTGCAGGGACACTAGAAAACGAAAGGGCTTTTCCTCCTGGTTTCACGTGCTCTCTAATTTGCTCTTGCAGTATAAGGTGGCTAGGAGCTCATGGGCACCAGTAGAGTGCTCAGCACCAGCAAATTTCATCAACATTACCCCCATGTGTGGCTCTCCCACACCCCAGAGGGTAGCTTTGCAGAGTTCTTCTGGTGCAGCAAACTTCTCTGCTATGCAGTGGGCCATGATCGCATGCTGTCCAAGGGAGGTCTGGATCTTCCTTCCTTGAAGGAAGGAGGGCTTCTGGGGTCCTCTGCCTCAGCTCAAGAGGTAATGGCTGCTCTCATTTATCCATTTCTGTAATCTTACCCCCCTTTTACATAAGAGTTACCTACTCCTAGTAGATGATCCCCTCTTGTATTCAATAATCTTTTTCATTAAACTTTCGTTGTTCAAATTACTGTGTCATTTCTGTCTCCTGATTGGAATCTGACTAATTCAATGATCCTCCCATCTTTAGTTCAACAACTTATAAAAGAAATAAATTAGGCCCTTTATTATCATGACTTATTGAGTTAAATATGAAAAATGTGCTGGGAAAGGAGGTATTTGTAATAGAAGTAGTAGAATTTAGAATGTAATTGAAGGAATTATCAGCTTTCAGAAGAAATAGCCACGAATTACAGAAGATTATAATCCCATGCAATTTTCAATACAGAGAACAAGGCAAGAATGTACCAACATTTTTAATTTCACCATATGCCACATAAAATAGTCAATGAGAGATTGAAAACACAGAAAATGCAAAAAGATGATGATGATACAGGCACATTGTCCCATGTCAAAATTAGAGAGTATCCATGTAGGGATTACAAAAGGCCTTTAATGTTAAATCCTTTGGGCCAAAATGTGAAACAACTGTTTTGGAGTAGCCCTGGCTTCCAATGTAGAAGGAAACATTAGATTGTCTTAATCTCGAGAACTGGTTTTGCTCCTATCACCGTTCATCCAGAATACATCTCCCGTTCATTTATTTGAGGCAGACTCCATAGCATCACTAAATTGTAGAGATACAAGATCCCATACACTGCCCTCTCTTTACAGCATAATCATCATTTTCCTCAGCAAATGTACCATTACACACAATATGATCAATAATGGAGTGGCTGCAGTTAAATAGAGCAGTAAAGAGACCTAGCTGGGCACATGAATGAGAGGCAAGGCAGGTAAATTGAAGCCTGCCCTTCTCCAACAGGGGAAATTGCCCCTCGGATGTCAAACCATGTTTCTCCTCAGGCTCCTTGGCACATGGACCTATCAATACAGAGAATGGAGCTTTGTGATGGTAGAGGTTGCCCATGAGAGTGGCATCTGGGCACAGGAATTCAGGCAAAAAGGAGAGGGTTTTAACTTGTTCGGTGGGAAATAAGTGAATTACAGTGCTCCTGACCAGGTGTCTTGTCTGATACTTCTATGCTTTGTGTCCCTTTGGCTTAGAAAAAATAATGTCAAACTTTGTTTCAAGCCAGAGCCTTGGGGACAGCTAAAACTGGGTTGCTGCAAAGAGCTACTTTTTAACCAGAAGCTGAGCAAAGTGCTGCTAATAAAACATCAAATGTTTTTATGGTGGTTTCTTTCAGACGAGGTTGGCTTTTGAATGTTGGATCTTTGGCACCTACCTGTTTTTAGCAAAGATTTAACTGTGAGGTCCTGTTTGTCTTGGAATCTTATTTGCCCCCATGAGAGTAATATTGTTTGATGCTGGAAATAGAGTGACAGTGACTGTGAAGTCAGTTCTTATGAGTGTCTGTAGGCTACCCAGGGAGGGCAGTTTGCACTCCTACCAACTGCCGTTGGGAGCATGAGTAAATTGCTACCCTACTCTTCGAGTGCTGTAAATGTACTGCTGGGTGTCTCACTAAATCAGTAGTTCCTAAACCAGGTGTGTTTTCGGGATGGACCCTGCCTCTGGATATTCAGACTGAGTATGTCTTGGGTGGAGGATAAGCATCTATATTTTGAACTAGTGTCCCGGTTTGTTTCTACACAACCGTTCCAGGGACTACGATTTAGTAATCACTACACCTAATGATACAGATATTTCAAGGGCCAAGATGGCCTGATGTGATATAAAAGTTGAAAGTGGAAAAATTGGTGCTCTTTGGAACTTATTACAAATTAGAAGGAGACCTGGAACTTTGAAGAGGTCTATATTAAACTAGCAAAAATAAAGACGTAAGAGTTTAAACTGGGTGTGGTATGGGCAGCAGAGTTTTGGTATGAGATCTGGCACAGTCTGAGTCCAATAATTCCCAGCACCACATTGTACATCTTCAGGGGATACATTCTCATTGTGTCCTCTGTCAGTGATACCCCTCGGAGCACAGTTGGAAACTGTTCAATAATCAACACATCAGAAGCATCCTCAATATGGTTCTATCCACATGTTTCATCATTATGGCCTCCAGGTTAGGGGGAGGTGACCACTGTTGACCAAAGGGGATCTATAGCTGAAGGGGTAGGTGGTAAAGATTTTAAGACTGATGAGGAATTGGGAGAACATTTGGTCTGCATCACTTTGTAGTTTGGAGCATAAGACGCAATTTGCTATTCTTAGTTCCAATCAAGAAGAACTTGTTTATGGAATGTTCTTGGAGAATATCTTTTATTTTTCCCATAGTGGGGATTCATTTATGCTATTTTATTCACACCCTTTTACTAGGAACTCATTAAAAATGGTAGTACAAAGTTGAGAGACACAGGTGATTGATATCAGGGCATCGCCCATTGTCAGGTAACAGGACGAAGATTACTGGTCCCTGGAGCGATCACACACATAATTGCCCTGTCAACAACCAACAAATATTAAAGTCAGGTTCATGCATGCAAAATATTTGTTGGCTTATTTTAAGGATAATGTATGTTCCATGTAGATTCACATGAAAATAACATAAAATGTACATCAAAATTCTGAGTAATTATTTTGTAGTTACATATTACACGTTTCCTGCCAGGCAATCTTTTGCAGTTAAAACATCTTATACCAAGTTGATTAGGTTTCCTCAGTCATGTTCATTGACACCTGGGTTAAAGGTCACCTTCTTAACCATTCATTGAATCACACAGTATTACTGTTACTACATGTGTGTTTGGATACATCTCAGGCCAAATACAGTTCCCCAGCAAAAACAATCAAAAAACAGTCAAAACCTGATAGTGTATCCTTGAGTCAAAGCAATCATTTTTAAGATTCATTCTCAAATGTTTTGAAGGAAAAAAATATATAAAACCTCAAATGCACATGTGATTCATAAGTAATGTCTTAATTTTAGAAACATTTAAAACATTAAAAGATAAAAAAAGAAAAATATATAAAATGGAATATTGTATACAATATATATATACAATGGAATATTTCTTTTCTTTTTTTACCTTTTAACGTTGAACAGTACATCAAAAACTAATGATGTACTATATGTTGGCTAATTGAACATAATAATAAAAAAATAAAGTCAATTGAAAATTTAAAAAAAAAAGAAAAGGAAGAAAAAACAAAACAAAAAAACCTGATATTTAAAACGGAAGAAGATGCAAGTTACTACAAAAGTTCTTCTTATGCCTTGACATTGTATCATAAAAAGAACTAGGATATTTTGAGGTACAAGCTAGTGTCATTCATGAACTTAAACAAATTCTAATAATTCAAAAATAATAATATATTCAATTTTAAAAGAGGAACATCCAGAGAATTATTAAAAAATACACATGCCAAAAAGGAGACTTGATCTTTTTAAATTTCTTTATATGATTATTAAGCTTTTATTGTAATTCCAATATAGTTAACATACAGTCTTATTTTAGTTTTGGTGTACAACTTAATGATTAAAGTATTCCATACATCACCCTGTGCTCATCACAGACAAGTGCACTCCTTAATCCCCATCACCTATTTCCCCCATCCACCCACCCACCTTCCCTCTGGTAACCATCAGTTCTCTACAGTTAAGAGTCTATTTCTTGGTTTGTCTCTCTCTCTCTCTCTCTCCTTTGTTTTCCCCTTCACTCATTTGTTTTGTTTCTTAAATTCCACACACGAGTAAAATATATGGCATTTGTCTTTCTCTGACTGACTTATCTTGCTTAGCATAATACTCTCTAGCTCCATCTGCGTCATTGCAAATGACAAGATTTCATTCTTTTTATGGCTTACTAATATTCCTCTCTGTGTGTGTGTGTGTGTGTGTGTGTGTGTGTGTGTGTGTGTACCACATCTTCTTTAGCCATTCATCTATTGATTGACACTTGGGCGGCTTCCATAATTTGGCTGGCTATTGTAAATAATGCCATTTATAAACAGAGGAGTGCATGTATCCCCTTGAATTAGTGTTTTTGTATTTTGGGGGTGAATACCTAGTAGTATGATTACTGGATCATAAGGTAGTTCTACTTATGTTTTTTTGAGGAAACTCCATACTGTTTTCCACAGTGGCTGTAACAGTTTACATTCCTGCCAGCAGTGCAAGAGGGTTCCTTTTTCTCCACATCCTCACCAACACTTTTTGTTTCTTGTGTTTTTGATTTTAGCCATTCTGACTGGTATGTGCTGGTATCTCATTGTAGTTTTGATTTGCATTTCCTTGATGATGAGTGATGTTGAGCATCTTCTCATGTGATTGTTGGCCATCTGTATTTCTTCTTAAGGAGATTTTATCTTGATTTCATACATCTTCATTAGAGATTTTCTGGGCATATTTGAGGGATGTGTAGATGTGCTTAGCAAGGTTTATGTATAAGGAATGGAGGTATCTCTTAGGAAAAATTGAATGGCAAGAAGAGAGATCCCAAAGGCATAGAAACTTTATCTAATGGTACCAAAAGATAGTTTTCAGGTCAGCCCACATGAATTTCCACTTGAGTTCTAGGGATTGTGAGCAAATAAAAGCAAACAAAAATAAATTCAGAAGTATCTGTTTGTTTTTGTTTGGTTGGTTGGCTATGTATTTTGTTTATTTTTTGTTTTTTTGTGGCTTTTTTGGGTAAATCTATGGAGATACAACTTATGTAAGAGAGCGTAACATAAGAGGGCTAGAAGGTCTGACAAGGGTAAAGCACATTCAAGTGCAAAAGCAGGATTCAAACCACAGGAGACTAACCTGTAGCTCATATACAGAAACATTTGAAGAGGACTTCATGCATGGTTGGTGTCACAGGCAGCAACAAAGGCAGGGACACACTTGGAGGGCATCAGTGACATTATATTGGCTTCACCAATGCCTTGGATGATCAGTAATGGTGGAGATGTAGCAGCAATTGCATGCCATTTGAAGGCAGCTGAAGAAGACATTTCCAGAGAAAGCCAAAACCGAAGAGGAGGAAAATATTGGATGCCAGATTATAACCAGGGGCTCATGAGAGACACTCTCAGAAACCTTCCAGAAGTTGTGTGTGTAGCTAGAGAGGGGGTGGATAAGGAATATGACTTTCTTTCACTTGTGGAGAGAGCCCACAAAAAACATTTTTTTATGGTTTTTAACTTAACTTTAACAGGTTGATCTAGTAAGGTAATCCTAGTTTATAGTTGTAGAAATATGGGAAAGACATATTGTGTGTTCTAAATTAACTTCCATTTTAATAGCTCGCATTAAATAATTCCATGCAATCAGTGCTCTATATTTCAAAGAAATCATACAAAATACAATAAATTACTCTGCTATTAAATATGGATAATTTAATCCTGAGTATTATAGAAATATATTATTTTCCTATTGTCTGTTCCTATTATTAATCAAGCAAATTAAGTTAGTCAAGTGCTTCCAAATAGAATGTGGAAATTTATTATACACAGCAGTGTTAAAAATTATAGAATTAGACTCTCTGTGGTAACTGTATTCCCAAATTTAAACATCTAGATGTTTAAAAGTCTTGAGGACTAAATATCTAAATAAAGAGTTCACTGCTCAGTAGGATTTTTAAATAAGTATTTTTGTTATGATTCAAAATATATTGCAATAAAATGATTAAACAATTTCAAAAATTATGTACATATCTACATGAGTTCATACACTGTGTGTGTGTTTTCTTTAAATGAGGTGCAACATTAACAATTCATGTCTGGATAGATTATAAATACACCTTGTGTCTTGGCCTTGGTTCCCTTTTCCCTTTCTCTGTGGCATTTATGGTCATTTTAAAACCAATTGGACAATAAAAATTGAAGAAATATAAATAAGTAAATGTGTTTATTTAATAGATGCTGATTTTTATTTAGAATCTTAAATGACATTCAAAAAAAGAAACATGCTAAAATTTCAACAGGGACAGCTCATAATTTTACAGCGTGTTTCTGAGATCTGGGTGGATCTCACCTTGTCTTTATATGTCAAAACCTCTGATACCTGCTTGTTACACAGAGCATTAAGTCAATGCATGTTGCCGTGATAGACAAGAAAAAGAAAAACAAAAGTAATGTTTACCCTTTTGTAATAGTTTTAACTTTTTTTGTAAACATTTTATTTATTTATTCGACAGAGATAGAGACAACCTGCGAGAGAGGGAACACAAGCAGGGGGAGTGGGAGAGGAAGAAGCAGGCTCATAGCGGAAGAGCCTGATGTGGGGCTCGATCCCATAACGCCAGGATCACGCCCTGAGCCGAAGGCAGATGCTTAACCGCTGTGCCACCCAGGCGCCCCAATAGTTTTAACTTTTTTAAGGACTAATGTGTATTAAAGCCATACATTCTCATGTGATACACTTAGGCCCACAAATGAGTCAGCAAAGATGGAAATGGTTAAGTGTATTGATGACACTCTGAGAAAAAAGTTCTTGTGTTCTCCACTGGCTAAGACAGATACACATAGTGTCTGCTTTTTTGTGTGTTTGTGGATAAATAAACACAATGAGACAAAAGCTCTAAGTTGATATGCACCCAAAAGGTACAAGAAGTTGTATTCATTTAATCTACAGTGAAGTAACAAGGTAACATTAACATTGCTATTCAAAGACTGGATGCATTGGACAGAAATACATGGGGAGGTATTTTTATGAAAATTATTTGGAAGGATTTTTCTTCCTAGCCCTTGGATTCTAATAACATAGTATCCAAAAATCCAAAAAGGCTGTTTTAATTATAACTCTCAAATTCTGTCTCCTTCCTTCCTTCCTTCCTTCCTTCCTTCCTTCCTTCCTTCCTTCCTTCCTTCCTTCCTTCTCCTCCTCCTCTTTCTTCCTCTTCCTCTTCCTCTCCTCCTCCTTCTCCTCCTTCTTTTAAATTGGAATGCCAGTCCCCTGATCTTCAACTTCCACTGCATATAATCTCTACATTTTGGTCTTGACTAGGAGGCATCTGGAGCACAGGCTTGAAGATTTAAGAAATAAAGCTTGACAAAGTTTCTTCTTTCCTATAAATTAGAAAATAGAAGTTAGGTCTTTCAAAGTATTACTTTTTATTTAATAACCGAATGCACCCTTTGTTTCTACCCAGCGTCCCTATTCAGACCAGGGTGTTCTGATTTTGTCAGCAAGGGATGTTTCAACTCTGAGGTCAGTAGGGATTTTCATTGGGTTGACTGCATTGAACCCAAAGGTCTGATTAGATTGAGTAAGTCCACTGAGAAATAGGCACAGTGCAATCCATGCTTAGAAATGTTCTCATTAAACAGAACTTCAGAAGCTTGCAAATGTTGCTAGATTTAATTTAATTCTGAATATTTTAGGAATATTGCCAAAGTGGCAGCTAAAAATCCCAGAGGGGGGAAAAAGGAAGATGTCAAGGCTGTTGGTTTGCGGAAGTATTTTTCAAAACATTACAGTTCCTCTTTCTATGTTTTGTGTGTCTCACTAAACAAACAGGGATGCTAGTAGCTGTGCATTAACTCAGGAGGAGAAGGCTTTTTAGTTACGTGACCATGTTCATAGAAGGAACAGCTTGTAACCTTGCATGGGCCCTGCTTTTGGGGTTCCAGACCTGCTGATTACCTCCATTTAGCTTAACTAGTTCAAACACTTAATCGCCGAGATTCACAGACCCTTTTACTTCAAGCACAGTGACAGTCTGAAAGTCAAGTAACAGTATGTTCAGAAAGCTCTATTGTGAAGCTGAATTTTGGTAACTGATACCAATAATATAACAGCATTAAATCACCTATATTTTTATAGTGGATAAGATAGTCTGCTTGTAAATATGTTCAAGGATAGCATGTAGGTGGCAGAAGAATTACGCTACAACTTTAACAGCTAATAAATCGTTATTTAAGCAGGGGACCTCTAAAATTTAATTAGGCATATGAAAGCAGAGATCATTCTGAGGGTAAAAATATGCCAATTCTCACAAGAAAAGACATCTGCTTTGTGGAAAAACTTCAAGTTAAAATTTACTCTTCTGTTACTTTGTCAATAGAAACGCTTTCTGGTAGAAGAGCAAATATCTAACTTAAAAAAAAAATGACAGAAGCAGACAGGAGGCATTCCTGGCACACCCTAAAGGGGAGAAAGAAGGGCCCATTTGCGAACTCTGTGTGCCTTATTTAGCTAATTCAGGTAGAGACCTCTCTCTTTTTCTCTCTTCTTCCTTCCTGGGTCATGTAGGGGTAGTCAAGGAACTGTGGCAGATTTAGTCGTGCCTAAGATGGAGAATTGGCGGTCACCTTGCCATTTGAGACTTTTCAGTGCAGTGCTTGCTCCCTCACTTCTCCCAACCTAAAAATGTCTCCTCCGCTCACATCACGAAGTGTGGCTACATGAAGTTAATACCCCTCCTCCCCAAATTTATAACATACATCTAAATCACAACTGGCCCTTGAGCTCTCTACCTATTATAAGTGCCTCAGTACCTAACACTGCTTCTTATAAAAATGCAGAGACCACTGGGGCTGCTTACATTCTAATTCCAGATTCTTTAACTTGAGTTTGTGTCTTCTCTTGATTTCCTTCTCAAGAGGGCTTCGGTCAGCATGGCATAAAATGTTACCTTGGGAAAGAGAGTAACACATTTTAATTATCAGTGGTCTGCTTTTAGCAAATTTTCTCCTTCTTCAGTGAAGAATTTGGTAGGCATTGTGGAGGAAGATAATATAAGTCACAGCCTCTACCCCCATAGAACTTGGTCAAGTTCAGGAGATGAGACGTAAATGCTTGAAGCATGCAGTAACATTTCAGTTGTAGAAAGTACAGGCCAAGGCAATCTATACGTACGTGCCTCAGGACTAGGATAAATAACTCGTTTTGTCCATGGGCCAAACTCAGTCCTGGAGCAATGAAGCTGTTTTTGTTGTTTGTTTGCTTTTCATTTCTCAGGAGTCCTTCATCTAAGAACAGGATAATATATTTTAACAAAATTAGCTTCAGGAATGCAACCTTTGCTTTTAACTTGTGCTGCTTAGAGATGCGCAAATGAAGCCAAATGAACGCCATGAAAACAGAACTAGTTTATGATAGGATGTTTTAATGTTTTCTCTGCTGCCATTTGGTACATCTTGAAGATGTTCTGCTGCTTGCATGGTATTTGCTCCAAGTCACTTATTTTATGCTAAGAAGGTAACACTGGTGACTCACTTCAAATGTCAACTGGCATCATAAATAATGAATTCAGAATCAACCCCATATTGCCCAATTAAATAGTTCTTTCACCTGATCAAATGCCATTCAGGCTTCTTGCGCACTTTGTGTGACGTCAAAGTCGTCCTGGTGTTGTTTTTAAAACAGAAGTAAAGTACAGGCTCTGGTTTGTGAAAGACGTCAGGTCTAGCCGTAAATGGCAACAGAGTGCGATTTAAAGAAAATAGAAGCAGCTATGATATCAGGAGAAGTGCATTTAGGTGTCCTTTCCAAGATTCTGGAAGTGGGTAATCCTATACGAGGTGCCCCCAGTGAGAGCTTGGAGACCTTGGGACTGCATCTGAAAGCCAGGTACCTGGCTTGGCCCTGTCGTTAGGAGCTGACTGGGGAGACTTAAGCAAGTTTCTCTATTCTCTAGCCATGATATTTGAGATTTGAACCAGATGGCCTCTGAACTTCCTTTCAGTTCTAAAATTCTATGAACTAGCCCAACTCCATCAAAAGGCTACTGTATAATGCTTAATACAAACTTGTCTTGTTTCTATTAATGTAAGAAACTGAAAATTTTGTTAGAATACAAATGGTTTTGATCTTCCCAGAACTTATATTTGGCTAGAGTCTGCAATAGGCTTTTAGCCTATTGGGAAATGACAGAGACTTATTGGGAACATTTGGGGGTTTCTGAATCATTGCATGAAGCAAAACAATGCTTTACAGAAAGTACAAAAAATTTCTTTGCAGTGTACTCCTTGATGCAGAGGGAGAGTTTCCTGGCTTTGCTGCCAGTTACAATTGTCTCGTCAGTTCAGGAGTTTGTGGGGTAGTCCTTACATTCAGTATCTGTCTATTTTGGCCCACAGTTTCCTTAAATGTGAAATGGATACAGTACCTACTTCAGAGGTTGTTCTGAAGATTGACAATATAGTGAAAGTCATCTTGTGTATCAGTTATATACCGATATGTAACAAACTATGCCAAACCATAGTGACTTGACACAACCACCATGTTGTTATTCATGATCATGTGGGTTGGAAATGTGGGCAGGGCTCAGAGGTGTCTGCTCATTTCTGCTCTATGTAGTGATGGCTGGAGCTAGAGTGGCTCAGTGTTTATCCATGTGACCTCTCCCTCCATGTGGCTTTTATCCTCCTGGGTCTTTCTCTCCCCATTATGACCTGTCTGTCCAGTGGGGCAGGCTAGGCTTTTTAGCATGGCAGTGGCATTCCAAGAGTGAAAACAGGTCTGTATATGCAAGTCCCAGAAAACCATTTCTGTGGTATTCTATTGGACAAAGGAAGTCACAATCCCAACGCAGATTCAAAGAATGGGGAAACAGACTCCACCTTTTGATGGGAGGAACAGCAAAGTCACTTTGCAATTAGTGTGGATCCAGGGAGGCTTGATTTATTGGTGACCATTTTAAACTACCAACCACACCTCAAATAAAGCCTGGCACATGGTAGGCACTTGATGAATGGATAGCATCTTAAAATGTTGCAACTTTCATTAACATTCCACCTTATTAGATAGACAGCACATATTAGCTCTGTGAGTTGAGGAAACTAAGAAGAAAAGTTATGTTAGCTACCCAAATTTATGCAGTGAGTGATAATATTAGAACTTAAACAGAATTTTCCTGACTCCAAGTTCTCTGTTCTTTCTACTATGAATTACTGCTGATAAACTGGAAAGAAATTGAAATATGGAAAATGATCAGTGAAAATGCCATTGGCTGAGGAGCCTTACAGGGGTTTGCTATTTTAGAAAACTGCACTTCTTTATTTATGAGCCAAATATTGGTTGAAAACAATGAAAGAAGAATATTTTCTTGACCACATTTCTTAGATATTTTTCTCTAAGATCTAATTACATCTGGGGCAACTTTTTATTTATTAGCAAACAAATTCTTGGAAATATATCCAAACTTTCACATAGTTTCAGCTTTAACTATGAAGTCTACAGAGAAAACAATAAAGATATTAGAGTTGAGTCAGGTATGATCTGAAATCTATGCCTATAATGATCTCCTGAATTCAAACTCTGTTTAATCTTTCACTCCTTCAAATTTGGTATGAAAACTATGATTCCTTTCAGCAAGTATGCAGAATAAAGAACAGGAAAAAATATTGATATTTTTGAAAATATAGAGTACTCATTATAGTACAAGTCATTATATCATGTTTATATAATACTTAACATCAATATATGAAACTCTTTATATAAAAGTGTCATACAAAGATTTTTATTCTTTGCATTATAGTTGTTATTATTGTCATTATTTTGATTGAGTCCCTTGTTGAACTCTGAATTCTATTTGAACCTGAAACGGTAATCAAAATGTGGGCTATTTGATAATCCCCATGAATATGACTGAAAAGTTTTCATAAAAGCCCTTATAGACTGAACCCATTGAATTTAGAATAGTTCTCATTCTGGTAGAAAGAAGCAGATGTCCCAAACCAAACACACTTGGTTTAATATACTTCTCCATTGGCTTTAATGGACAGATGTTTTGACTATGACATGGCAAGACAAGGATTTGAAATGGTGGATTGGAAAGATTTTGTTCATAAAAGTAATTGCTCTTACATTACAAAGTGCAGGATTTACATGTGGAAAATGTCAGCCTGTTGCAGCATCTCATGATGGATCGTGTTACCACAAGCCATGGAATTCACTAGAAATAACCAACTTACTTCTGAGGGGCTCTTTTAATAGGCATCACATACAGAATGGCAGGGAGGGGGAGCCTCAAATCTAGAGTCATTCTAGTTATGTAGTTGATCCTTGATTATACACTTGCAGGATTATCTATGACTTTTTTTCCCCCAACAGAATTTGGCTTCTGTCTATATTATTTTACAAGCTAAAAGCAATTCTTACATGCCAAGCAGTATTCAAAGAGCTTTAAAAGGATAAGTAACCTATTTTATCCTCATAAGAACTCCTAAGAACAGGTGAGAAAAATGATGCACAGAGAAGCTATAAAACTCACTCAAGGTCGTAGTGCGAGTAAATGACAAAAACAATATCTCAGTAGCTTCGGAGTCCATGCTCTTAACTCAGACTCTACTTTTTTTTTTTTTTTTTTTAGTTCTTCAACAAATGGGTGATAAGAGCTACCTCTAATTATTTCTGTGGTTTAGGAATTTCTTAGGTGACAATGAGTTACAGAAGTGAAACTATTGCCCCCAAACTTCAAATGCTACCTCCTAACTTATGCAGAAGTTAGTTCACCAGAAATTTTATTCCTGAATTTGGAAGTCAAAGGGTCTTCCAGCCCATTAAAGAGTCACAAAGACCTTACACTGATTCCATGCACTTCTCCTTGCGCTGTGCTTCCTAATGCTTATTCTGACATATGAGATGAGGGGAAAGAGACAGAAAATTTAGAAAATATAAACCTGTTTGTTCTACAGTGTAACACAATAAAAAATTTCATGACAATGACTTTGCATTATTAGCAAAAGGTTAACTAACATTCACTACCCTTTATTTAGAAGGTAGGGAAATAGTCAATATATATTAAAGTCTTTACTCGAAAATGTTCAAAGTTTTAAACTTTGGTTGCTCTGCAGGCTAAGCTTCTATAATGAGAGATCATATTTGTGGAAACCCTGTTCCCAGCAGTGCCAGATAACTAAGTAAAAGACGCATCGTTGTGGAAAGAACACCGGGTGTGCTGGAGACACTCTCCCACTAGCTTGCTGATAAATGATCATGGCAGGTCATTTATCCTCTCTGTGCCTCAGACTGCTTATATGCCTCCCTCAAAGAGTTATTGTAAGGATGAAATGAAATAATGTATGTGAAAGTGCCTAGTATGTAGTGTGTTCTCAATAAATATTTGTTAAAGAAAAAAGTAGCATTGCATTCCAATGTCAAAGATGAGTTATTTTTGAATTATGCCTTGGATATTGTTTGTGCAATACTATACAAGTGGAAATGTGGATAAAGGAACGGAAGTGACTGTCTTGGGATTCCTCAATAATTACACTACCTTCCTTTTGATTTATCCAACTTTTATTTTGCCTTTTACCTACTTTGAAGAATATGACTATTCAAAGACAGAATCCTTCCCTTTGATAAAACCCAGATGCACAGGGCAAAATGCATTTCCTGTGGAGAATCGTTTTGGGGACCAAAGGGTCCAGACACTCTTCTCTTATAATTCTGCCACCCGTCCATTTTGTTTTCACTTGGCAGATGGGGATGGAGAGTGGATTGTGACAAGGGAATGACTGAGAAAGGATCAAGCAGGTCATCAGCCTCGTTCATATACAACCCCAGACCCCTAACATGATAGTCAATGTAAAAAACTATTTTGTGGTTTAAAACAATTTTTAACTTGATGGGGGTGGGGGTGGAGGCAGAGAGTAGGGAGGATTCAGGTTATCAAAAAGACCTGGAATTTTTTAAAATATAAAAATGCATCATGTCTCCCTCCCTCAACCAAAATTTTATATGCTTTCTCTGGGGTGGAGGTGGGGATATGAATATTTTCTCATACCTTTTCAGGAAATTCTGATACCTGCCCCCCAACCATGAGAACTACTGGTCTACTATATTAATTACATCTGTCTACAGTTTGATTATCCCATGGCCGATATCCTCAGGGCCACAATGAGCTGAAGTTGATCACCGGCTGCCCCCTTTAGGCAGGGTTGACACCCTCAACATTTCCCTCATGAGGTGTGGCATGTGTCCTTTACATTAGGCCTACTGAATCACTTTTGTGATCTGCCTGGCTTTTATTGACCTTCAGACATGGGCCACAAGTGACTCTGTCCTAGTGCTGCTCTTTAGTGAGCTCCATCTTAGCACTCATTTAGCCATGCCTCTCTCCATAGGATGAGGAGGCCTTGGGACAAATGGACTTGTCTTGTCAAGCAGCCACCTTCCTTTTTGTTTGTGTTTTTCTAACTTAAATGTGGTTAGGAAACACCTGGGATCTTGCTAACATGCAGATTCTAATTTAGTCGTCTTGGAGCAGATCTGAGATGCTGCATCTCTAATTATCTCCCTGGTGCTGTAAGTAGCAAGGGTCTACATCATGCTGCAGATACCCAGGCTCCTGGTATTCCTTGAGCAAATGATGTCAAACCTGAATGGCTTCTTTCTGGGTCCTGAAGACAGGCTCTGTAGTCACTGAGGTACCCAAGGCCTGAGAGGTGGTCGAGGGAGTGCTTAGGGTGGGGGTGTCTGTGAACGCAGTTTAGATGTATGAGGCCCTTGAGGTACAAAACAGAGCCAGAGGTCAGAAAAGAATGGGGCAATCACAGGATTGATGCAGAGATTGGGAATCCAGGCCATGAGCGAACTCTCCCCATATTTCCATATTCTAACACAGAATTCCAAGTTTCCAAAAATTCTAAATTTATTATTAGCCTTCCTGTTTGTTAATTAATGTAGGAAAAGAGAACACATTTAACTTTAATAGCATGTTACCTTGCGTGTATCTATTTTTCAGCATAAAAACATGCAGTATGTACACCTCCATTTGTATTCTTGCTGCTAGCCTCCAAATTATTAGAAGTATGCCAGTCAGTAGGCACCCGAATTTGTAACCACACTTTCCCCCTCATCTAGATCATTCTGAGCATAAACTTGAAATTACAAAAGGGTCAAGGGAAATTACTACTTTCGACTTGGACCTTTCTTTTGCAGCTGCCTGCATTTATTTCCAAAGTCACTTGAATCTGTTTCACTTGCCACACAAGTCTCTTTCATATGCAACTCTCATATGTATATTGGACTGTGCAGTACTGAACCGTCTGAGGTATAGAGGAGTCACAGTTTCTTTTGGTTAGCAGTGCTTGCAAATGTGACTCCAGAGTTTCAGGACAACGAAACCCACCCAGTTCAAAAGAGATTGCTCGCTTGCAATACTCTGGCTTTTCTTTCCTTTTAAACCCATTCTCTCATCCTATTACAGTAGCATAGTTTTACAAATCCTGGGTTCGAATCAAATCTTAACCCCACCATTTATAAGCTCTGTGATTCTAACTTTTCTGGGCCTCGATTTCCTTCACCACTAAAATGGAAAACAACAATGTTTACATCTTCGGGGTATTAAGAGGGTCTGAGGAGGTAGTAGACATGAAAGTATTTAGAACTGTGTTTGTATCTGCCCCATACAGAGTAATCACTGAAGTGATATTTTTTATTTTTTAGTTCATTCCATTTTTTTTTTACAATTTGAGGTATAATTGATATACAAAAAATTATACATATTTAACCTTCACATTTTGATGAGTTTGGACATATGCACATACCCATGATACCACTGCCACAATCAAGGCAATACTTTGTCCAGGTTTTACCTCCTATTAAAGCTCTATAAATGCTTTCTTGCACCACTGATCTCTTACATGAAGGCCTTCATCCTGGACAATCATTATTTTACTATTTAACTTTTACTTATATTCCATTGCATATTATTAGTTTAACAGGGTTTTTCTAATTATATTATAACATGTATTGGGTCAAGGAAAATACCTTTTTGTATTTTCTATCCTTCATAGCTCAGTGTATAATGCCAAACTCAAGAAAGACCCTCAAATCTCTTTTGAGTGTTTGATTAATTAATTGTAAAGGACTATTTAAGAACAATAGGTATGATCTATTTTGAATGTTAAAGAAAAATGGAAGGAGGAAATGACTCAAATCAGGAGAGGGGGTTGAAATAAGCAAAAAGCAAGAGTTGGAGAAGGGGAATCACTCAGTTTGCTGAGCGGGAACAGAAATTAAACAACTGAATGTCCTCTGGCAGAACATGGTGGAAAGGCTGACATGCTTCTCCAACTGGGTGAAGAGGGCAGGGTTGCTTGAATTCACGTTGAGTAAGAGCCTCCTACTTCAGTGATAGGCTTATCTCTTTGCTTGGCCTCAGTAAACTCTCTGAACATAACTATTACAAGGCTGCACCACGAGAGCAGTAATTGACACAGGGGTCATGGAGAAAAAAATAGGATTAGATGCAGGATTTTGCAAAGGTGGTAATGTGTACACCTGTACACTGTCTTCTCACTCTGGCTGCCCTGCTGACTCAAGGAAGCGGAGTCTCAGGTTCGACCCCCTTCCTTCGCAGTCAACCTTATCTCATTCTCATTTGCCTAAGGCATCAAGCAGAGGTGACTTCAACTGGATATGGTGTAGGGCTGGTTCTAGGCCATGACATGGGAGCGGAACAACTGAAGGATTTAGTAAAATCCTAATTTGTTTACCCCCTTGTGACAGAGCAATGTTTATGTTTATTTCTGAGGCTGTGGTACAACGTGTAGTTCAAGAGTTCTGACATTTTAACACACCATGCAAAGTTAGAAGCCCATTTGTCCTTTATTAATTTGTTGGTGAATATATTTGGGTTTTCATTTCACACCAAAAAATGCAGGAAGGGATGCAGTTTTGACATTGTTTCTTTACCCTTACGCTCCATGTAAACAGAAGTTGTCTATCTGGCAGTCTAGAGCTGTATGTAAAGCCCCTGTTTACTTAATCTGAACTCCGTTTCTTTTCTGCCTGGTCTGCAAAATAAATGAAATGAAAAAGTGTGCCGGCATCAGAATTGTGAGTCTGAAAAAGACGTTTGGGTCGCTGAGTACCTAAAAGCACCCTCTGTTTACATGTTTCTGCAGTTTCTGTCACTGCAGCTGTGCTACAGCTTATAACAACTAATCTCTTTTTATTTGTATTTTACTTTATTTTATTTTGTATTAAAGGCGCTTTTAAGTCCTGTCTTCCAAATGTGTTCAAGGTTTCATAACTGTCTTAATAGTGTATACACATTATAGTGATGGCAGTGAATTTCCTCCAATCTGGATTTTGTTAATAGTGACTTTAAGAATAGTTTGTGGGACAATTAAAATGTGTTAATCTGTATTTGAAAACTTGATCCAGTTAAAAATCAGCTTTCCATCCACTTATATTTTGCCAAAGCTTTCTATGTCACATAGGTTTTCTTGAGAGGTGGAAAAGGGGGCTGAGGGGAAGGGAGTGTTCAAGAAAGCCTGGGAGTTCTGCTAGATTGTAGGCCTCTGGACTGATGTCCTCTTAACCTAACCCATGTTCTGCTTCAGGAAAAAATGATGCACTGAAGGGTTGGAAATGGGGCTTGAGCAAGCACACTTTTCATGCTCAACAAAGCCTAACGTCATTTCACTATACAATTTGAGTTATGTGTGTGCTTTTAATAAACCAATCCTCACAAAAAATAAATAGATTTGTTCTGCTTAAACTGGCATACAGAGGGCTTGGGGGAAAAAATCTTTAACACCTCTGGGGGATTGGAAGGTAACTTCACACTCCAGCTTCATGTGGGGAACGTGTGATAACAATTTGACAGGAAATAAGTGGATCCTGTCTCAGGCCTTGGGAGGAGACTAGACCCTGGAGCATAATGGTATGAGTCCCAAGGCCGGCAGGCTTCCCGCCCAGCAGGGGGTAGCCAAGTGCCAGTAAATGGGAAAGAATTCAACTCCATAGATCCATTCGGCTCCAGCAACGCAGCTCTGATTCTAGATGCGGCTATTCTTCTCCAGTGCTTAGATTATGTGCTCCAAAAACGAGCCACTTACCTGAGGCCTTCACCTGACAGCTCGAACCTGTGTAACAGATTTTTTTTGAAAGGGATCCCAATAGAGGGTTTGAGAGAATGCATTTATCTGCCCAAGGCTTCGATGGAAAATTGGTGGGTTGAGAGGCAAGCTTTAATTTTCCTTCTGGTTCTACTTCCTTCTCCTCCAGTTGGCAGAAGCCCAGAATCCCCTGGGGAAGGATGGAGAGAGACCAAGAAGTCAGGACAGCCGCCCTGGCTCTACAAGTACATGAGAGTGTACATGAGTGTGGTGTGTGTGTGTGTGTGTGTGTGTGGTTTCAGGGAAGCCAGAGGACAGAATCCCCATAACCTCCATCGAGAAAACCTGGGATCCCCCAGGTGAGCCCCCAGGATGTCCAATAAAGACTGAGTGGAAGAGAACCTGATAAGCCCTGGGCTGTTGAGGAGGAAAAGATGAAAATCTGAGCTACTGGTAGGGAGAAGGCGGGGGTGGAGGGGAACAAGGTCACTAAAGAAAAAATATTTTGAAGAAAACCTATGTTCCTTACCATCTGCTGGAAGAGCTTGAGGTTGCACCACTGCCTGTGCCAAGCGAGAACATTCCAGCCCCAGGGTCTCCCCAGCCCTCTTCACCTTGTTGCTTCCCACTCAGGCCATTTTCAGTTGATGCTGCTTTTCTTTGTTCTGTTTTCTCCCAGTGCAATGAACCCTTACATTATGGGTTTCTGTTGTAGTTTTAACCTCTAATACACAACCATTACATCTTATCTCGTCTTCTAAATTACTCTAAAATCCAATTATAAACCCCCCTCTCCTTTAAGAGCACACAACTTGCCACATTACTGAAATGCTGGGCTGCTCTTTTGTTTTTCTAAATTAATAATAACTACCATTTTCCGTCTGCTCTTTGCATGGGAGTCTTTTATATCACCACACAGCTTTCCAAAATGCATATTATGATTCTTTTCTGCATCTTTGCTGGGCTACAGAAGAGCAAAGGATGATTTTCCAAATATTCATAAAAGATCTGTCAGTTAGTTTTTAATATCAAAACATTTAAACTCTACAGTTTTTAAAAGGGAAAGCATTTTAAAATTTATCAGTTAAAATTTCACTACTGCTTTGCTTTGTTAGGATGAAATAGAAGTCTGTCACTTTTAAGGTTTTCAAACGTTAGGATGGATTTTGTTTATTAAAATTTTTATGGGTTGAAACTCTTAGTTCTACTAAGGTTTTAAAAGTGAATTTTTAAATCCCACACCCACTGTGAGTTTCTTGAATCTACAGGAGGGAGGGAACTACCTTAAAGACAGATTCAACATCTATAAATTATAGAAATGTCTAAGTAAACATGCTGAGAACATTTTAGGCAAAACTTCAACACCACCGAGAATATCTTCAAATGCTTTTTCTGACAAAGGGGTGATTGTGATTTGTAATAGAAAATTGCTCTTAGGAAAATACGGTGAATTCAAATCTGATATGAGAAAGAGAAATATGACTTGTTTTAGGTGTTTTACAATCACCGGTATGTAATTGAAGTACAATTGCTATTTTCATTTGCAAATTCATTTAGTCTTACAGAGAAAGTATATTTGACATACTTAAGGCATCTGATCATGCAGCAACAAAATATGCTTGATATGTAATTATTAAAAATATGTGTATGTCTAATTGGCTGCCATGCTTTGAACTTCACAAGCTTGGGCAATGTTCAGTGGAGCTTTTCAGTGTAAAGTTTGTATATGTGAGTCCTTTCTCTGCTCAGGCTTTAGCTGCTCAGGATAAGTATATTATAACATGTTGGTGGGGTGCCTGGGTGGCACAGCGGTTAAGCATCTGCCTTCGGCTCAGGGCGTGATCCCAGCGTTCTGGGATTGAGCCCCACATCAGGCTCCTCCGCTATGAGCCTGCTTCTTCCTCTCCCACTCCCCCTGCTTGTGTTCCCTCTCTCGCTGGCTGTCTCTATCTCTGTCGAATAAATAAATAAAATCTTAAAAAAAAAAGTGTATTATAACATGTTGGGAAAATTGGAGAATTCCTGAGGCACGTGCTAAATTTCAATTGAACATTTACATAATAACATCTCTAGTTAGATATTTGTTGTATCCTGTAGTTAAATCTTTATCCCCTTAAATATTAAATACACAATGGCCAGTTATTTTGCTTTAATAAATTATGTGTTTTCAGAGGCCAAAGTGAAGTCCAAGGAAAAAGACAGAGTACAGCTAAAGTGGCATCATTTGAAACTTATTCGCTAAGGCATACATGATAGAGGCCATGATAATCACTAAATCACATAATCAAATACAAAATATAGGAAGATGATTGCTATTATTGATAAAACACAGAGAAAATGGGTATCAGGAAAAAGAAAATCATAAACTATGCAAAAAACAAAATTTAGAGTTTTTCATTCTTACAGTAATTATGTATCACATGTACAATAATTATGCATATGCAAATATATGCTATATATTGTATGTTCTTTTCAGTTGCTTGAACAAATAGATTCTGTCATCTTAATTTAATCATGATGGAAGCATTGTATTATCATTTAATATTTCAATAGCACTAATAGAGCTTCCTTCCTCCCTCCCTTCCCTCTTCCCTTCTTTCCTTCCTTTTTCTCTTTTTTGCTTTTTAAAATTCTCAGTGAATTTAAAACATAGCCAGAGTTATTTTTCCATTGCACTTCTAAATTCTGAATATTATTTAATAGTTTCAGCACATCCTAAACACCATCTATTAGTTTTTGGGGGAGAAGATAGCTCAACTCACATATTTCTTTGAAATTTAGATTTTTAAGAATCGACATTATTGACTTTGCTTAGAAACATATGTACTCAAGCATTCTTCTAATGTGTTCTTTAAGGCCCTCTGACTTTTTCTCTTATTCCTAATTTTGAATAAGTTTTTAACCACTTTGACAAAGCAGATTCAATTTACACAATTCAAACATATGGGTAGTCTTTGTAGAATTGATTTTTTTGGTATCATAAGTGCATTTCCCATCATGTATGATGATTGCATAGCAAATTTGAAAAAGAACATTTAAATTTATAATTGCATTATTTTGCATATTTTATGGGGCTTCATTTTTTTACATTTTAAATTAAGATTTTTGGGGCTGTTGGTAGGTTAAAATGTGGACTATTTGATCTCTAAGCTCTTTAGAAAAATCTATTATTTACATCTGCTAAACAAATCAAAAGCGGCTATATCATACATGACATTTAAAAAATAGTATCTAGAAGATAAACCATATTCTCCTAATTTATAAGCCACCCCTAGCAAGACATTGAGGTTTTGTGTCGATTTGGAGATAGACCAGGCCTTGGGCCGCAGGAGCACCATTTGGGGTGACGTAGCAGTAAATTACTCTGTAGTACCCTAGAGGCCCAGCAGAGTTAATGCAGCTTCCAGGAAAACGGAACACCTGGCTAGTAACTCAGGCAGGAGGATGGCCTGATTGAATGTGTCACAAACATGTCTCAATCATGATTTTTAAACAGCAAGATGTGACAGTGCAGCGGGGCTTTCCCCTGTCTTCTTTTCCAACTGATGTTTCTAGGGGACTGAGCCCCCATGCACCCTCCCCTGCAGCACTGGGAGATGATTATGGTCTTAAAAGTGAAAGCCTATAATTTAAAGTCATAATTCCACCTTTAAAATGGAGATTGAAATACAGTAATATAAAATACATGAGGCATCAAGATGTAGCAAATGTCTCCTCCCATTAGATTTCTCTATTTATAAGGGGGACAGTGATAACAAGTGTTTTTTCCATATGATTGTGTAGCTTCTCCATTTAAAGCAGAACAGGTGCTCTGCTAGACCCAAATTTCTTTTAATGCCTATGGAATGAAATTCCCTTCGACCTGTCATAAGATAAAATAAAAATAAAGTTTAAAAGCCCAGAAAAGGTGGCTCCAACTTTTTAAGATACTGACTATTTCTTAGAAAAAATAGCTTGATCAGATAGATGTAAATGAATATACAGATTGTGCTTCCCTTAGGATACCAGTAGCTTACCAAAAATTTAAAAAAAGCCAAGTGAAGAAAGGATCGCCACTGTCAGCTCTTTGACTTTAGAAACAAAGGAGCTCAAGACATTTGGCAAACTCAAAACATACCCTCCCCTGCCTTTAAAAGTCATGTTTATGTATTTATTTTTTACAACACTTCAAAGCTTTTTCATGATGCTATGTACTGATTCGAAAATACCAGTTTTAAATACTAAATAATGGAGAGATAATATTGTCCATGAATCAGTTTTTCAGGCACGTGAGGAGAAAAACTGTATGGAAAATGATTCTACTTTGAAAAGTAAGGAAATGTCATGGGCCTATGAATTGGAGATTAAAAAAAAAGAATTCTTGCTGTGGTGCCTATTGGAAATTACTCAGAATAAGTATCGGTTTTTTCCCTTGAAATAAAGTTCAAGGTAACATTTAAATGAATAATTATTTACCATTTTGTTAAATGCTGGCATGTATGGCAGGAATCATCTATTAGTACAAATGCTTTTTCTGCTTAGAATGGCTCATTAGTTTCTTTGTAGGCTGCCCTGGTTTTAAGATTCAAATTCAAAATCTCTTCTGATTTTGCTGTTCCATTTCTGGCAGCTGGCCAGCAGCAGATATGCATAATATTTCACTGTTAGACCTTGCAAACATTATATCCTGCTGTGCTAAAGAAAACATTGTGTTTCTTACCACATGAAAATAATCCATCACTTTTCAATCAGCACACAAAAAAAGCTCTACCTGTTTTTTCCATCAGACTCAAGAAAAATTAATGGCCCCAATGTGAAAGGTGGACCCTCCATGCATGATCCATTAAAGTACAAACTAATCAAAATATATCTAGTATCTGATTTGCTAAGCAAGATGGAACAAAAGAGGTGTGATGAAAAAAATAGATCCTTCAAGACCCATACAACCTTGTTCTATCAGTATTAACCTTATTTATTTTAAATGTGGGAGGACATAAATAAAAGATCATGAAGTGGATCTGTGGAATTCAATCACTTCAAATAGACACTATATTTATCTGGAAGAAATGGCTGAAGGCACCTACTGTGGACTGGAGGAAAATATTACAAAAGGAAAAAAATGTTTTGAAAAAGTAAAGAAAGACAGTTATAAGTCCCCTACTTCCCCCAAGTTGGTCACTAGACAGAATAGTATATTAAAGTAAAAGTTTTCTTTGGGAGTAAAAATACTAGTATTTTGTCAACTTGTTCATTCCTTTACAAACAATTTCATGTCTTTAGCATTGCTGATGTTACAGCTAGTTTTAAGTGAGGCATGAGGACTTTTCTTTCCACTGCCATATGACTTTTGCTACAATATTCTAATCAGAAAGATAGCCATATTAAGGGAGTGCCAGTTAAAAACCAATCCATTTTACAACTGTTTAATAGTTCCATGGAATTGCTTGAATTTCTTTGCTATCACTGGGTTTCTGAAGATTTCTCTCTCTCTCTCATTCCTACTCTTTGGTATAATATGGTTCTCCCAGTTAATGCATTAGTAAAACATATTAAGAAAAATGTAGATAGAGAATATAATGCTAATACTAAGAAGGTATCTTTACTGGTAAATAATTGTACACATAAAATATGGATTGTTTTGTATTCTTGTAACTTTATTTAAAATACCATGTAATGTTTTTAACTGGTATTTCAATTTCTTCCTTCCTTCCTTCCTTTTTTTCTTCCTTCCTTCCTTCCTTCCTTCCTTCCTTCCTTCCTTCCTTCCTTCCTTCCTTCCTTCCTTTCTCTCTCTCTCTCTCTCTAGGTTGGTCTTCCTAAAACATAACTGATTATCTCACTTCCCACATCTTAGTTTTCCTTTTGTTGACCCCCACTGAATTAGAGAACAGAATTTCAGGGTGGAAAGGCTCAAAATCCATAATTTTGTATTTAAAGAAAGTGATGTTCACAGATTGTAGGTGACTTATCCAAGGACACTCAGTGTGGGAATGATAACACTGGGATCCTCAGGAACCCCAGTCTAGTGCTTTCTTCACTACACAGGTGGTTCTCCTCTCCCAGAGTTGTGCTTCTCAAACTTTAACATGTATGCACATGATTTTGGAATCTTGCTAAAATGTGGAAGTTGAATTAGTAGGTATGAGGTTGGGCAGAAAATCTGCATTTCTAACAAGATTCTAGAGCATTCTGATGCTGGTTTGGAAAACATGCTTGGAGTAGCAAGGCTCAAAGAATTCTGTCATAGTCTTAGAATGGCTGTCAAGGTCCTTTGAAGTCTAGTCCTAGCTTCCACTGGTCTGTATGAATATTCCAGTATAGTTGTATAGAGTACTTAATCACTTATTGAATGCCCTTTGAGTGTTTTTACTTTGATTTCTTTATTCATTCCTCTTTCTCTCTTTGCTTCTTTGTAATTCTCTACTTTTTTCAATAAACATAAATCTCAACTTTTCCATGAAAATTTTCTTGCAATCAAATATAAAATAATCTTTCCTTCCTTTACCTCTGTCTCTGCTTCCTTCCTCCCTACCCTCCTTCCTTCCTCACTGAGATAATTTTAAACTATTGTTCTGATAGTTTTATTATTTAAGCACTCAATACAAGTGTTGAGTTCCTGAGAAGAATACCATTAAACTAATCAGTACAGACAGATGCATCTAAATTATTATAATCTATTTTGTTCTTGATTATTAAAGAGCATTTATGGAAAATATAAATTTAGTAGTAATATATTATAAATATATGTGCATCTGCTTTGACAGTTATATGAATATATATCAGTCTACATTATATTTCAGTGGACTTCTTTTCCCAAGTTAGTAATTTCTTAGAAACCATCTTTTTTTTCAAAACCTGTTTCATTATAGACCAAGTTTTTAGAGATTGGTGTATTTTGAAAGAGAATAATATGTTAAAAAATGTAGGCATGTCTTAAATGAATATTCTTGAACTGCTCCTCAATACCTCAGCATTGGAAAGGCTACAGAAAAATTGGAAGAATGGTCAAATGAAGTTGAGAAGGTCAGAGGTAAACTGTGTGAAGAAAGGACCCGTTGGTAAGAAAGGATTCATTAATGGATTGACTCACCGAAATAAGCCTAGGATTGACAGATTCAGCTATACTAAGGCATTGCGCAAGGGTGAAAGGTAGGGTATTAAAGTTGCATTGTCCAGAAAAATCTCTCCTTATAGGTTTCTCTAAAATTGGAGAGAAAATTATAAATTCTTAATTTTGCATGACATTACTGGCTGGTTATTCGAAAGACTCTAAATAGTGAGGAGTTTACCACAAGCATATTTACTCAGTTACATTTATATTACTGCAGTTGTTTATTAGAGACAAATGTTCTCAATGTATTTAACTGTGTCTATATGTATATACGAGTGTTGTTTTCTTGAGTCCATCTCTTTTCATAAGAATAGAAAGCCTTTAATAGAAAAGTACACACACAAGAAATACTTGCCAGAGATTAATACACTGTTGTGACTACTTCAGAAAAAAAATACATCCCAACCAGTGGTCCCATTAGCATAGATATTTTGCTAAAAACGCTTCAACTAAGTGATTTCGTTTATTTATTCATTTATTATACCTTCATTGAGGTGTAGTTGATGTTCAATAAACTATATGTATTTAGTCTGCAATTTGGTAAGTTTTGGCATAAGTATCCACTCTGAAACCATCATCACAATAAGATAATGAGCATATGCATCACCCCCAAAAGTTTCCTCATGCCTCTTTGTAATCTGTCTTTCCCCCTGACTAATCTACAGCAACCACCACCTACTCTAAAACCTTTTCTGTCATTGTAGATTACAGTTCTGTCTGGCTTCTTTCACCTTTCATAATTGTTTTGAGATTTATCTTTGGTACTGCGTGTATCAAGAGTCCATTCTTCTCTCTTGCTGAGTAGTATTCCATTGTAGGATGGATGCATAATAATCTGTTTATCTGTTTCCCTGTTAAGAGACATTTTAGTGTCTGAATTTTGGCTATTGCAAATAAACTTGTCTCTGTTGGACATACACTTTCATTTCTCAGGTTAGTGCTTCGAAACAGGATGCTGGATATGTGGTAGTTGCATGTTTAACTTTTCAAGAACACATAGAACTGTTTTCCAAAAAGGTACCATTTCACACTAGCAAAATGTATTGTACCACCAGCAGTGTATGCTGGTTTCAGTTCCTTCACATCTTCAGTAACACCTCATATGGTTAGTTTTTTTTTTTTTTTAAGATTTTATTTATTCATTTGAGAGACACAGAAAGAGAGAGAGAGCATGAGTCGGGGGAGGCACAGAGAGACAAGCAGTCTCCCTGCTGAGTGGGGAGCCCAACACTGTGTTTGATCCCAGGACCCCAAGCTGAAGTCAGAGGCTTAACCGACTGAGCCACCCAGGCACCCCAGTATTTTTAATGTTAGCCAGTCTAATTATTGTGTAGTTATATTTCAGTGGAAATTTAGCTAAGTGGTTTTAAAGTCTTCTTTACTAGGAAAATGGGAAGATAAGAAAATATGTTTAGTCTTCTTTTCTTTCTGTCCTGTCCTAGATATTTCAGGTTGAGCATCTATTCTGAAACCTTTCCCTCTGCTCTACCCTGGTCGGAGAAGTTCATTCACCTTTCCCTTTTGACTCTTGCAGACAATTGCATGCCCTTAAAAGGAACTACAACAAGAATTAGGAGTTCCCTGAAGCAAGGTAAAATTTGGCCCATGTAATCAATCATATCTGCTTCACTGAACTATAATGACCCTGTGCACAGGAAAACATCTTCAGTGGGGCAGACTTATTTCCATGAAGTCCTACATTTCTAAATGTAGAGTTATTTCCACATTTAGTTTCTACCATGCTCAGTCCTACCTACTCTTCTCTTATTGGGCATATAGTGAATTGTACTGGTGCGTAGTTACAGTGGCATATCAAAATATAAGAATAAGTAGATCAGTAGATCACCTAGCCTGCTTTTTTTTGTGAATACGGTCATTAATAATTCAAGCTAAGGAACAGTCAGTTACATAATATCCAACATCACAATAGCCATTTACAAATAGTGAATAGCGGCAGCTGCCCTGGGCTTCATCAAGAATTATTCCCTCCAAATCAAGTAAAGTAAAAGACTTGGAGATATATGACTTAGAGAAACAATTTCCAAGAGAAACAAAGAAAAACAATTTACCAGTGTCAGCACTGGGGAAAGTAGCTATAGTGTTGTATGGACTCATCAAATTATGATGGTGGCCAATAAAACTATTACAAATCCCAAACATATTCAGCTTTTGTAACAGAAGTCACTTTATAATTCAGTTTTCTGGTTTCTGTTATCATTGAAGTTCAGGTACACACTTAGTATTTTGTTCAGTTACTGAAGAGCTGAGATTAAGCCTTTAAGATACATGACTTTCTTTGTGCATATATCTCATAAGTCATTCCAAACTACTCTCATACAACATAAAGGAGAAATTGGGAAAACGTCTCTAGTCGACCTCCACCCTTTGGAAAATTATCCCTAAGTTAGATGTGATGTAGTGGACATCATGATCTCTAAGAATCTAATCTACATCTAATCTAAGTGTCTAATCTTGACCAAGATGATAGTCTTGATGATAGTGATGATGAAGTTGATGAAGAAGAAGTTAATGATGATGGTGGTCAGAGTAACCCTCCTAATGATAATGACAGCTAACATTTTGAGTGCTTACTCTGGGCCAGCACTCTGCTAAGTGCTTTGCATGAACTGTCTCATTTAATCTTTGCAAAGCCCTGTCAGGTTGGTCCTATTATTATCTCCCCTTTACAAGGAAGTTCAGTGAAATAAATTACATAGACCATACACCACTCTGTAAGCTCTCTCCATTCTAGTCCTGTCTCTGTTGCTACAAAAAAAGGGGGGGGACTTAGCTCTAATAATTATTATTAGTGAAGAATTGGAGGACAGACAACGTACAATTTGGTTGGAGGAAGAGCTCAATAGCTCTCAGCCTGGATAACAATCAGTTAATGGAGGTAGATCTCAGGAATAAGGAGAAAGCTCTTCACGCAGGAGATCATTATGCAGCAGCTCAGCATGTTTATTAATCATTGTGCACAATTAAAATGCCATTTCATCCCTCTAATTAAAACAAGTAGTTCCCTGAGGCTAGCACCTGAACTAATGAAGCCTGGTTGCCTAAGGATCTTATTCAGGAAAGGGAATTAAACAGTGGAGGAAGCAGTATGTTTACCAAGTTGCCCAGACAACGTCAAACTATATATGACATCATGAGGGAGTGGACCAGTTGAGACCATGATTTTAAAGAGCCAGGGATGCTTCTGTTTCTGAGCAAAGGCAGAGTTTAAACATTGAAAGTATTCTAGTTTTTGAATTGGTCAGGTCCCATTTTTCATCATCCTATATACTTAACAATTGATTCTGAATTATTTTTCTTCTTGGTATGTGGAATGGGAGCCTTAATGTCCAGAGGAAGGGGTTCCAGAGATTGTATGTTGGCATCTAGGTATTTGTGGGCATGTAGGGGTATCTGAAATTGGTTGATTCTATATAAAAGGGAATATAGACAGGTTGTGAAGCACAATTTAGAACAGAAAAATGGATGGGCTAGATGAAGGAAAACCCAACATTCAGTCCCAGCATTGGCATCTCAACTGAATAACACTGAACAAGGCTCTTAGTTTCTTTATGGTTGAGATAAGAAGATCGGACTAGGTAATCATCAAGTTTTCTGTGAGCTCTAAAATTCTATGGCTTTGGGAGAACTTGTGATTAACAAAGCAGCTCAAAGAGTTTTCATTGTATCCTAATACCATTACAAATTGGGCTGAATCAAGGCTTGCTTATTCTTCCCCTCTAATTCTTGTTTAGTTTACCATGATATCTTTAGTGTCTGGCATTATACCTTGCATACAATGCAGCTGTTCAATTAAATATCAATAGAAAACAAGAATAAGTTAAATACACAGAACTCAGTAACTCAGTGGTTCCAGAGATCTGCTCCTAAATATGGGGTTACTTCAAAGAGAAGAACCATCCTACACAGGGTTCTGCATTACTCATCTGGGGAATGGCAAATCTGAGGACTATGAGAGTTGTTTTCATTTTGACCAGTGTGTCAACTCAATTTTGTACAATTCTGTGCTTGAAAGGTATGGTCCCATGTTGTCTCTACTCGTACTCAGCAGAAAGCCACAGTTAATTCTTCCTCTGTTTTACCTGTTACTCCTTTGGTCCTCTTGATGTCTCAGAAAAATATCTATGCCTAGAAGTTTGAAGAACTTAGGAGTATTTATTCTTGATCTAGTTTTTATGGGTCGTAGATTTCTGTGAGAATCTACATTTTATAGAACCTTTCATCAGAAAAATTAATAGTACAATTTTATAAACGCCTGTGGGGTGAGAGGTTCACAGCCTTCCTAAAACTCATCTATGGAGCCTACAATAAGTTAAGAATGCTTATTTTAAAGGATCATTTAAAAATTTCCAGTTGTCCTTTAGGAGGCCTCCACCTAGCTTTCCTTCAGTAACTGAAGAAAGTTGTCCATCTAACATGTAAGTAGATATTCCTTTTGGTGAAGACAGGACCAGTAGCATATGCATGCTGATAATGAGTTGTTTTGAGTTTTTTGATGAGTTGTTTTTGTGGCCAGCAGGCTCCAGAATGAGACATCTCAATTTCAGGTATTAACTCTTACACCTTCTTTATTTATAACCAGCCAGCTGGCTTCAATGTCTGTATTTTAAACAAAGTAAAAAAACAACAATAATGAGACAATAATAGCCATGCCAGTAGAAACCAGGTCAATTATAGAAAAATCTTAAGACCTTAATTTTTTCACAGTATCTATCTTATTTTTAGGGCCAGAAGGAAATTGGTAACTGAAACCGTAAACTTGTTCTTAGGATCTAAGAATCTAAGAATTTAATCTTTCTCATTTGGGGCAATTATTCATATGCTGAACCTAAATTTTTCTTTTCAAACTGAAGCTCAGTTTCTCTTGTATGTCATAGTGGGAAATATAACTTGGTCAATAAGACATCCAGAAACTAGCAGAAATCAGCCAATAACTCAGAGTAAGTGGCATGATAATTGGGTTTCCTAAGCATTTTTTTGGTATTAAAACAAGTTAATCAACCATAAAACACAAACTCATCAGAATCTAAGGTCTTATTCAATTAACTTCTGGCCTTAAACACTTAAGTTTTTTTTTTCTTTCTTTCAAATTATTATGTCGTATATTGCCAAGAAAGAAAGGATTTCTAGGGTGGGAAATTCCAGAGATGGAATAAGAGCCAATTCTTTTAAACTGTATCATTTTATCCATAATTATTATTTTTAGTAAAAAATGAAAACAAAAGTTTTCTTTTTGCCTAGAAGGGAGATAAAATCTTGAACTTAGGAGTTCAAGCTGAGGGACTGAAGTTGTATAACTTTTTGTTTGAAGTGACCCTATTATTCTTCTACCATATTTATTCTAAAACATTGGATAAACTAGAAACTTGGTAGCCAAAATAACTATTAATATAATACCACCAACACATGATGCTGTATTTTAAATTGATTTACAACATCTTAATATTTTTTCTTGGTATTAAGGTCCTAGATTTATAGTCAAACTAGACAAATGTAAACTTTTACTAGCTATTGCATGAGTCTGTATGTTGCCAAACTACTGTGGTAGAGTTAAAGATCAGAAGAGTTGTTTTGTTTCATTTTTGGTTAAACAAAACTGGGTTAAGATTCCATGTCACATATTTAGCTATGTGCCCTGGGTAAGTTATTAAATCTATGTAAGTCACAGTTTTCAGCTGTATTTGAGAGGAAAAACATTTTTTTCATAATTTCATGGTAGGCATACTCACAAAAAATATCAGTTCCTCCCCTGTTCCCTGGATCATCAGTACATTTAGATGGCATCACTGTAACTTCAAGGGTAGTAAAAAAATGCAGTTAACTCTCTCCAGTATGAAATAATAAGGTAGTGGGTCAAAATTTTGGTAGGTAGCCTGAGGTGAGGACATAAGTAATTGGTTTTCAGATGTGAGGATGGACACTGGTCAAGAACATAGATATTTCAGTCTACAGTCAGGGCTGACAAAAGGAACTCCAGGGGGCTGTGCATAATTAGTTAAGTATCAAAGCATCATCTGGCCAACAAGGGAAGGGATAAGGAGTCAAATATTCATTCATTCATTTATTAAAAACCATATACTGAGACTCTGCACTATTTCTGGTACTAGAGAAGCTTCCAGTCTAGCTGGGGAGATAGACAACATTCACACTTAAGTTTTAATACGCTGTTGTTAAGTGCTTGTGATTTTAAGAGTCTTTTGGGAATCAAGAAAGAACAATTAACATAGGAGGAGTCAAGAAATCTTCTTGGTCCACTAAATGTTTGTGGAATGAGGAAGGAACATTTGATTTGAGTGCTAAAGGATAGTAGACGTTTGCCAAGGTGAAGATGCAGGATGATAGCATTCTAGTTTGAGGGAAATAGAAAAGATATAGCTTGAAATAGTAAAGATCTGATGATGTGTGAAGAGAATGATGTAAAATTTAATGGAATCAAGGAGGTTGGGTAGGGAGGGAAATGGACCCAGACTATCTTCATATGCTGGTTCTGCTTATATTATATAGGCCAAGGAAAGCTATCAGAGATTTACTGAAGTGTTGGATGACATGACAATCTTGGCTTTTATGGAAAATAACTTTAGTAGCCTTGAGGATGGTTTAGATTTAGAGAAGTCAGGTCACAGAAGTATCAGGAAGCTCATCGATTTAACAAATACTTTAATAATTTGTTGAGAGGTGCGGAATACTCACATTAAGCATATACAACTACAGTTTTGGAGCACTGATAGTTTACAAAGTATTCTTATATCTTTATTCTCTAAAGAGCTCTATAAAGTAAATATTACTAGTAGTAGTAGTAGTCACATTTTATAGATAAAGAAGGCGAAACTGAGAAGATAAAAGACATACCCATCTTCTAGTTACTAAGTGGAATGCTGGTTTAACTCAAGTCTTTGATCTCGAAAATAAATTGTGTCTCTACCAAACAGATATTCAGAAGTCAATTGCATTTTCAGCTGAGCATGGAAATTATATTGTTACAAAAATAGCTGCAATAACTCACCTTTCTAAATCAACACACTTGGGTAGTTCCCTCACACCTTGACTCTGGATATTACCATGTGACTTCCTTTGGCCAACAGGACAATAGCAAACATTACTGAATTGGAGACTTGAAAAGTATTTGTGCCATGGGGCTTGCCCACTCTTGCTGTTCTTTGGAACCCTAAATCTGCCATGTGAAGAAGTCTTGGCTTGCCTTCTGTATAACAAGAGACGTGTACCCAAATCATCCCTGTTGTCCTAGCTGACTTTAAGACAACCCAAGACACGTGAGGAAGGCCACCTGTGGTCATCTGGCCCCAGCTGAGGTGACCCAGATCAGAAGAATTACCCAAGTGACTCACAGACTTGACTTATTGTTTTAGGTCATTAAGTTTAGGAGCTATGATGCAGCAAATGCTAACCAATAGTTCAATACAGGGTATTTCTACAAATACTTTTTTGTACCTCCAGATATTTTAACAAAGCAACAAAACAATAAATTTACTTCTACCAAATAGAACAATGATGTTCAAACTTTATCATATGAGAGTTACCTGGCATCTTCTCAAAAAACAAAACAAAACAAAACAAAAACCCAAATCACCCCAGATCTACTAAATTAATATTTCTACAACAAAAGCCTCGATTTTTAACAAGCTGCATTTTTAACAAGCTACCCTGTAATTCTTAGATTCACCAAAATTTAAACTGAACTAGCATATTAAGTTCCTTATAATCTCAAATATTCTAACATGAATGTTCTTCATTAACTTAATAAGTTACTGGAAATTACCTTTAAACCACTTTAAAAGAACCAGTCACTGAAAGTTTATTTTTAACATAATGTCATTCTCTGTAGTCTTTATAGATTTAGAGCATAAGAAGAAATAAAACACTTAAAAATATAGATAGTGGCTGAACATGAGATGTTACTAAATTGGCAACAAGTGTATAAGTTAAATATTTACTTTCACGCTGAGTTTGAGTTACTAGTGGAAAAGAGAAATGAAATGGGGAAGATATAAAGGGGAAATGGTAGGTATGAATGCCCTGTAAGAGAGGAAGGGAAAATTTAATCACTGGGGAGTGTATAGTCTCCCAAAGTAAAGTGCAGACTTAAATAGAGGGGAGAAGTGTCAATAAGAAAAATAGGATAGACTTGCTAATGTATTACCCCAACATAGTTTAAGATTAATACTTAGAGTAGCCATCTCAAGTTTCTTCTGTGAACTTATACAGTATCATAAAAACAACAAGATTCATGAAGCATAAAAGAACAATACAATACCTACTAAGTACTGGTGTCTCCTGACTAAAGGAAAGGGGAGCTGAGAGCCAACTCCCAGTGAATGAGGGGGTCCAGTTACACTATGAGCTCAATTAAGAGAAAATCAACTGGCTCATTATTATACACAAGGACATTCATTCTTCTGAGCAAGGAGAGTGATTACAACTTGAATAGGAAAGCCACGAACCACTAATCAGGGTATCTCAGGTTTGACCTATTCAAGTATATTCCAAATTACCCAATTAGCTGGATTGCCAATAAATTCCTTGTAGCAGCTATATTGGCACTGATGATACCATAATCAGTTGTCTTAATCAAGCTTTTGAAAACAAAAATGATGGGCTGAATATACTCATAACAAGGACTGGAAAATTAGAGTCACCAGGTCACTGCTGTTGGGTCACTCACTCAACATTCTGCTCTGGTAACTGCTCTCAGAGGACTGTGAGAGTTTTGTTTTGTGTGGCTTTGTATTGACACTGACCTACCCACCTCCTCAGGCTTTGTTCCTATTTCCTAATATTCCAGCTTCTCTTGAGGTAGCACCATTGCTACCTAGGTGAGCTCTATAGCCCTTTTCCTGGTCCTGAATCCACTGGGCCTCTTTAGCCATATCTTGGTAGCCTGGATTCTTAGCCCTCTTGTTTGCTACCTGTCAGCTTGGGCTGGGTCTATAATCCCTAAAGTGCAGATGCTGGAAAATGAAGGACCTTCCCCACCCCAGACTTTTCTGATGATGACAGAGTACCTCATATTTGTTGAGCAGCCATAGTTATTTGAGGGCAGGAACTGTTCATCCCTATACCTTCAGAAAACATGCCTCATGCATAGTACATATTTATAAATGCTCAATAAACGAATTAATAAATAAGTGGGAAAATGGCATTTAAATAAGTCGTAACACTGTTCCAATAGAAATAGGACATCTACCACAGCAAACAGAGACCCTATATCAGTCTTATTCATTTTCCCCAGGGCCTAGAATGATATCTAGAGCAGCACTTACACTCAAGAAATATTGTTTTGAATAAATATATGACTACCAGTCATATTTTTTCCCTTTTAGGTGGAAATCAGGAAAAAGGGCTAAGTTGGAGATATGGGTTGAAGGTAGGGTGGAGATAAAGTAACAGCCACAAACTGCAGAGCAGGGGACAAGAATTCGGCATTCACTGGAACCTGGAGAGGCAGAGACTAGAAAATTCTAAACTCACAGACATCAGACTAATCTGGAGGATGTCATATGCGCATTCCTGCATTAGGAATGGGGGTTTGAATTAGTTCTGTGAAGAGGTTAAGGCACAGGACACTAAAACTGGGCCACTGGGTTATCCAATTAGTTAAAATAACAATAATTGCCATAACAAAGTACAATACTGTTGGAATCAAAAGACTCAATGATTGTTTAACTGTGGCTAAGCCGAGGAAAATCTAAAGAGGTTATATTTAGGCTGGTCTTTTAAAACATCATTTACAGATATGGATGCAAAAGTTCAAGACATGGTCTCTGTGTTGGTTTGGGTTCCCCTAAAAGCAGATCCTAAGACTAGCATTCAATTATAAGTGGTTTCTTTGAAAGATGGTCCCTGGTAGGAAACCCCGGGTACGGAAGTGGGAAACTGTAGGTAGCCAATGAAGGTGTGGCATCCAGTCAGTTACCTGACAGCAACTGAAGGTCAGGCTCTCTAGGAAAGTGGTAGACAATATAGACCATTCTCAGTCATTCTAACTGAAGTGCCAAGAAGCAGGGGGCATTTTTTCACCAGCTATCTGCCATTGGTCAAAGAGCTGCATTAAGAGACTTTAACTCTTTCATGCCTCGTCCTGCAGGTAAGTCAAGCATGATTCCTGGGCAGACCATCGTTCAGTCCACTACGGCCTCTGATTACACTGCAATAATGCTAAAACCAATTCAGCATCAGCATAACTTGATTCTGCTTTTGCTTTTGCAACTGCTTTCCTTTTCCCTTCCTCCAACTGGGCTCTACAATAACACAAGAGAGTTAAAGAAGGCATTGTTCCTTTTGTTCTTGCTCAACTAAGACCTGAAGCAAAATTGGATTTCTTCCACAGAGCAGAGTGGTTGGATTTCCTGGACCAGGCAAGCAGACAAGGTTTCTATAAGGCAATACCCTCATTAATGCCCCTGGGATCACCTTCCAATCACCCATATAGAAGGACAGAGTGCTCAGTTCTCTAGGCCCCTGGGTAATTGTTTGATTCTCTTTGGAGTCTTCTGAGATTTCTTTCTTTCTTTTCTTTTCTTTTTTTTTTTTTTTAAGATTTTATTTATTTATTTGACGGGGGGGGGGGCACAAGCAGGGGCAGAGGGAAAGGGAGAAGCAGGCTCCCCACAAAGCAAGGAGCCTGATGTGGGGCTCGATCCCAGGACCCCAGGATCATGACCTGAGCCAAAGGCAGACGCTTAACGACTGAGCCACCCAGGAGCCCCGTCTTATGACATTCCTGAAACTGCTTCCATATTCTGATCTCTAATCTTTCTGTTCAGCTTTCTGGAAGCAATGCCATTATATTGTGAACTACTTAAGGGCAAAGTCTGATTGATTACTTTGTATCAGGTTTGTATTCTTTCCTACCTCTAGAATTTCACCTGGAGTCTAAAAGATGCTAAAGAATACTGTTGGGTGGATGGATGGGTATATGAGGAATGAGTGAAGAAGTAAATGAATGGTTGACGCTTGTCCCCTATAATATTATGTTGACTAGCATTGGCGTCAGTTTGCTTTACCATCCTGATCCTAGGTCAGTTTTTTTTTTAGTTATTCAACTGTCCAAAATTAGATGCCTTCTCTTCCCAAAGAACATTTAGGATGTTATTGCTCAAGACATTGGCTCTTGCAGAACTGTGCCTAAAGCACCAACTTCAGCCCTTCTCCTTCCCACATCTCACCCTCTCAGCTCTTTATTTGCTCATTTGTGTTTCCTGCCCCTTTGGTATACAGGTCCTTTCAGGGAGGTAGGGTATTGATTTATAATAAGCTCTAATCAACTATTAGTATGCCCTTCTTAAGGAATATTTTTATTTTAAAATATAATGCTAAGATTTACCTAAAAGATGCTATTGCCATGTTCTCAAAATAAGTAGGATATCTGTTTTACAGCTGGAACCCTGACTGTGACCTAATTTTGCCAGGCTATTACCTCTCTCCCTCTCCTGCAGGCAGTGATTAGACAAAGAGATGTGGCTTTTCTGCCCTGTCAAACGAGAGTAAATTTTATTTCTCCATAACTATTTACCTATCTTATTCCCTCATTTCCCAACAAGAAGACAGGACCCAGTTTGGGGATTTCAGCTCTCAAGTTAAATAATGAAGCTTATGGACTGTGTTTTAAATTATTCTTGACATCAGTTATCTCTACCTATGTGGCAATTCCTGCCACAGAACACTGTACTATCAAGAAAGCCCCACAGCCCATGGAATAAATCTGGAAAGGATGATGGATAGGGTACAAAAAAAGTAAGAATCCAGCCAAGGGTACCATAGATTAATTCCAAAATGTGTAAAAAGTGGCCCAAATGTTCGGGATACATATATGAAGAGAAAATGAGTAAAAGAAATAAGCCCCTGGTCTCTAGCAGGAAAAGACAGTGTTTTGGGGTCAGAAAGCTTAGGTTTGCAAGCTTTAAGTTTCCTTTAGAAGTTCCTTTAAGTTTCCTTTAAAAAGGAACCCACATCCAAATAACTTGAGGGTGATGCATAACTTAAGGATAATAACCAGACTAGTCATTCTCATCAAAGGCAGATTTTGGGTGGTGGCAGAAGGTGGTGTGGAGAGGAGGTAGGATTCTGAAAAGAAGAGTTAAAAGTTGGCAAAAAAAGGAGATTTTCCTATAAAGATGAAGGTGACCTATCTTGACTTTAGTGAACTATTTTATGCAGAGCCTAACAAAATTTTACTTGCAAAATGAATTCAAATTGTCTGGATATGAGCACTGTTGCATGTATTGAAATGTAATGATAAATGGAACAAGGCAACAATACCTTGACAATACATCACGGGGAAGAGAGGTTTTTTAGTGCAAAACTTGAAAGTCTGGTTTTTGTCTGGTCTTATTAAACATCTTCATTAATGCTCTGCAGGAGGGAGTAAACAATAATGTATTAATGTATTAATACATTATTGAAACTAATGAAATTAATTAAGGAAATCTACACATTTAAATTGAAAAACAAACTCCAGTGAAAGCTGACAAATGATGAAGAGGAATTTTAAGAAATTAGAAATTGGATCATAAAATAAAAGTTAGATGGAAAAGGTATATATACATATATACATGTAATGTGTATATATATGTATATACATATATATGTAAATTTATATACACATATACACACGTACATATGCATATATGTCTTCTGAAAATCACTTGTAAACAGAATTCTTTTAGAAGAAAAGAGAATTCTTTTAGAAGAAAATCTAGAGGGCAACATATGTAGCAGTATCGGAAAAGGTTTTATAAGAACATGGTGCAGGAAGTGACCTTAAGAGGGTACTTGGCCTGGTATGGCCACATACAGCAAAAAAATATCCATTTGGTAGAAAACCTTGGAAATCTAATTTATTTGTCCCAGTCCTCTCAGACTTACTTCTCTCTGTCCTACAGACACATGTGTGCACACGTGTGTGCGTGGGCACACACACACGCATATGAATTTCCTGCAAGGAAAGAGCAATCAGTGTTTTTAAGGGTTAGGTGTATCTCATCAACTTACATTTTTACCAGTTACTGTTACTGTTGGAAAAAATTGTTTTTGTTCTTATACTAGATATGGTCTTTAGAGGTGAAGACTAGGGAATTTGATTTAAGAGAGAACAAATCAAAATTAAATTTCTCAAATGAACTGAACGCCACCAGACATACTGCATTTTCATGAATCTTTCCCTTTTCATTTAGATGAGTGTTTCTCATACTTTTTAAAAAAATATTTTATTTATTTATTTGAGAGAGAGAGAGCGCACATGAGCAGAGGAGGCGCAGAGGAATAGGGACAAACAGATTTCATGCTGAGCATGAAGCCTGACCGAGGGCTCAATCCCACCACCCTGAGATCATGACCTGAACCAAAATCAAGAGTCAGGTGCTTAACCCGCTCAGCCACTCAGGCACCTCTCACAGTTTTTGATCACAAGACCCTTTCACTCTTAAATTAGTGAGGACCCCAAAGAGCTTGGATTTATGTGGGGTATAGCTGTCAATATTTACCAGATTAGACATCAAAACTGAGAAAATTTAAAAATGTGTATTATTTTATTTAAAATAACAATAAACACAGTATACATAATGTATAATGTGATTACATAATATATCTGATGAAAATAATTATGCAAAATTATTAGTGCAAAGTGAAAATAATTAATGAAAAATAGCATTGTTTTACATTTTTGGAAATCCCTTTAATATTTGGCTTAATAGATACAGCTGAGTTCTCATATTGGTTTCTGTATTCAATCTACTGGATATTTTGTTTTTGTTGAAATATATGGAGAAAATTCAGCCTTGCACAGATACGTATTTGGAAGAAAAAGGATAATGCAGACCATCTGATAGAGTCTTAGGGACTCCAGGTCTGGGGTCCTTATTCCAAACTTTGGGGATCCTACTATAAGTCAAAATAAATTATATCATTTAGGGTCTGTATATGCTGAGATGAATCCTCTTAGTAAAATCATATTTTTATGTATGGAAGAAACATTTGATAGCATAGGAAGATTTGAGTGTTTGGGATATGCAGTGAGGTAACCGAAAACACTTTTATTTATTTATTTTTTAAAGATTTTATTTATCTGAGAGAGATAGCGAGAGAGAGCATGAACAGGGGTGGGGAGAGGGAGAATCAGACTCCCTGCTGAGCAGGGAGTTTGATGCAGGCTCAATCCCAGGCCCTGGAAATCATGACCTGAGCCAAAGGCAGGGGTCAGCTAGCTGAGCCACCCAGGTGCCCCCTAAAAACACTTTAAGATCTGACATCTACAGTTTAATAAAGCCACAATTCCATGAGATCAGATCAGAGAGTATTTTTAAAAATCAGATGTAACTAGAAAAAGCTCTTGGGCTCCAGTTCAGTAGCTTGTATGAAATTGAATATATTTTACAAATTCACTTACGTCATTACCAGTAGAAGCTCAGATCATTTCCAATGCTGAATGCTGATTTGGGTTAACAGAAATATGGAGGCTACAAAATTGAAGGTCACCCAAGGATAGTCTCTGGAGCATAAACTACCAAAAATTTAAGATTGAATTGTGTTACTGAAAGAAGTCCAAAGACAAACAATAACACTATTCTGTAGAATGATAAGCTCAGAGAAATACTTTTAAATTGTTCCAAGTCAGACCATCAGGTCACCTTTCATACTGAATTGGCCAATGAGTTTGGCAGATATTTTTACAGTGCTGATCAGTAGTTTGAATGACTTGACCAAATAGTTGTTTTGGCATTCTCTACGATATTACCAAAGCATTGGACATGCCTTTCTGATTATGTAACTACCTTGCTTGCTCAGGTTTCTTCAAAGACTTCTCTCTGTGGTGTGGTCAAAAAATCACATGGGGGGATTTCTTAAAAATGCAGAATCCCAATGCCTACCTTAGGCAACTGAGCTAGAATTCTTTAGGAAGTATGTTTTGGGAATACATTTTTTTAAACTTTCTCTCCAAGTGAGTCTTTTGGTATTCAACTTATTGATAAAAATCTAATCTTTGTAGGTCTAAATAAAAAATTGTTCATGATCAGTCCCTAGACACCCCAGCTTAATTTAAAATTAAGAATCAGAAGTACCCACTCATATATTACCTACACCAACTACTTACAATTCCCAAAATGTGCCCCATTTTTCTCATTTCTTTTTGCCTTTGACTCTGTACTTCCTTAACAATGTCTTCATTGTCAACCTCAGTCTTGGGTGCATTTACTTAATTCGTATTCTTTCAAAAGTCAGATCAATACCAGCTCTTCTGTGAAGCCTTCCCTGACTTACCCAAGGAGTATGGTTTCCTTTGTGCACTGCACCTCAACTACAACATTATACCATTTATCCCCTTGTAGAGCAAGTGTCCATTTTCTTGATCACATCTCTGCTGAACTGTTAGCTCCCCAGTGGCATAAGCTGTATTCTTTTTTCACCCACGTATTCCAAACACTTAGCCCAGGGGCTAAAACACTGTACATGCTAACTAAATATTGCAAAAATGAACATGGTAGCTCATAGAAAATACAGTGATAAGGGGAAAATTCTGAGAGCATGATTTCAAATTCAATTTTTTCTGTAGTTGTAAAGGTAGAAAGTTAAAAACAAAAGGGAAGCGAGAGGGAGAGGGAGAGGGAGAGAGGGGTCATTGTATAAAAAATTGGCTAATGTAAATCAGCTTTATACAAATAACATATGAAGTTGGAAAAAAGGGGGGCTGCCACATACCTTTGAGGCAGAAAGTCTCATTAGTATGCAATGGAATATACAATGGATTCCAAATTCAAACTCAAAACAGTAATAAATCAATGCAATAAGGTGAAAAATGATGGGATCAGCAACAGTAGTGGCTATTAGCATGTGCACCTGCTGTGAGACGAAGCAACCCAGGGAAGATGCTTGGGAGAAAGTTCGAAAGCTGAGACCAAGAGCAAAGATGTTATTTGGAAATGAGTGAGAGAGGAAGCAGAGGTTCAGGATGCTTTGAACATTTTTTTTGCAAGGTCAGAATGGAAAACTGAGCTGCCCCAGAACCCCTTTTTTAATGACAAAGGGTGGTATTTTTAAGGGAAAATTGGTCAATATCTTCTGAAGATTTCTAATGGAATGGGTTCACTGACTACTCCTCTTGGTTTTAATCCTGGATAGTGAAGATAATCAGATTATCCCTGGAGAAATAAAACACTGTTAGCTTGTCCAAAACCTTCTAGATCTGTGGCCAAACAGGTCTGTTTCATTCATACCTAATTTCTATAATAGGATCAATGGATGGCCTGCTAACCATGTGAGGGCCTAAAACTGTCATATTTTCTAACTTTAGTGCTACATGCGGATGTTGGCATGACTTTTTAGAGGGATTTGCAGGTTGTTGTTGTTTTTTTCAAACTAAAGCAACCAACAGCCACAGAAAAATCACTTCTGGTTGCTCCTAATAAGGAGGATAGAAACATTGTACATGATGTGTGTATGTTTTTGCAAGTCGATCAGACTCATTATGGTTTTTTAAATAGATAGCTCAACAATTAATCTGACGTTAGAAGAATCAGTTTCTTTGATAAAATGTAGATTGTGGTTCTAATAAATATTGTGACATTATTTAAAGTCAAAGCTTATTGTTAACAAATAGCCTGACTTTGGACATGGCAAAAATATTTCTGAAATATTCTACTTTCCAATACCTCCACACCAAAATCAAGTCAAATTCATAATCCAGCAAAAAAATAAAATAAAGTAAAATAATAATGGGAGAAGCTTCCTAAATAGCACAAATAAACATTTTTTTGCAGTTGGTGTAAGTTTTCTCTGAATTCTCGCAATAAAATGTTTAGCACATACTCAGAAATAACAATAGCTCACATTTATTAAGGATTATGTGCTCAGCACGGTGGTTTTCCCACCATCCCCAGGTGCATGAGAGAGTGAGGGTGAAGGCATTGTGAAGGCGTTGCAAAGGCAGTAGCGTGTTCTGAGTTTGAGAGTTATAAGAAAATAAAAGACATTCATTTGAGGAATGAATCTGATTTCCTTTCAAATAACTTGGACACCTGATTTCCTCATAACAGCCATTCCTCTGGCTGCTCCTTCCAAATGAGAGTCAGACTAGGGACGATATATAATTTCTACAGCATTCATTCTTCTCACCTGCTGTTTACTGGTGGCTATTGATGCCTTTGTCTGTCCTGAACAGAGTTGCGAAATCTACTGAGATTAATTTCTTTCGATTCTTTACTTTTCCTGTCTGGATGCTGTGAACAGCAATTCGAATCTGATCTCACCCTCACCCCCTTGCCCCTTGCTGCCACTGCTTTGATCCTGAAGTGCTTTCACACTGCCCACTTTGCAACCACCACCACCACCACAGTAACAACAGATTGGCTCAGAATGCATTATTCAGTTCCAGGCAATTTTCAAATAACAAAACATAAACAAATATGCAATGAACTGAGTCTCTTCTTTGTGGTGATTAAACTTAGCTGTCAGGGATTTCCTACATGTTAACCACAGTGCAAGAAAATAAAGTACAGGAGTGGAACATAAATATCAAAAAATTACTTAATGAATCCTGTGAAGAAGCTGAGACATCAGCTGAATCAGGAGAAAGCATTGTGGATTGCAAATCATTAGACTGCTACTCAGCTGAGCAAATTATTATATAAACCATAACTCACAACGGGGAGTACCTGCAGTGCCCAACTCTTGCATTTGCACTCCGGAAGTGCTGGAGTTTCAGAGGTGATATATTACTTGATGAATGTCTACCTGTGGCTAAGCAATGCACATACATACACATGTGTGTACGCATCTATACGTATATCTGTCTCTATACTTATAAATATTATACTTGTCCCTTTATTAAAAGAACAATTTAAAGCAAAATTGAATATTGTTATTTAATGTTTTAAATTTCTAACTGAAGATTTCTGTTTTCATAGTTGATGTTTAATTTTGGAAGTAAGAACTCAAAGACTTAGTATACATTTAAGAAATCCAGCAATTACTCAATAAGAAAATTGCTAATCTAAATAAATCAATGTGTGAGGAGGAAAGTCTCCCTTTTATTTTAAGTATGAAAATTCTGGTTCTATTTGAGGTTCACCCCACATTATGACATCTCTATTAGGGGTTCAACTCTTTGCAGGGAAGAAGTGTGTTCTCTGCTACAACCAAGTAGTGAGTGTAAGGGAAAGAAGCCCAGGAACCCAGGAACAGACATCTCATCTAGATCTGCAGTTTGCAATTAAGCATGATGTGATGCATAGCACCCATGTTGTCCCTGAACTTCACCTGAACCAGACGATCCCTAATCTTAGAACTCTTATTCTCCAGGCGTGCATGATAATAATGTTAGGACTAAAGGGAGATGTGTGCAATATGATAGAGGAGTTGCTGGTGGACCAAATACATCAATGCACACACACTGGTTTTTGATTAAAATTTAAAGAGCAATTTATTTAGTTAAAATAAAAAAAGCAATTCTACATTCCTCCTTGGAAGGAGAGTTCCACAAAAGCAACCACTATATTGGATCCTACTGGGTAAATGGGAGGTACATGTTACCTATACCTTGTAGAATTGGACATGTATGGTGAGGTATAAATAGGGCCTTGGAAAGACTGAATAGGAATATTTGGATATGTCAAATGGAGCCCTTCTCTTTGCTCCTTTTTATTTTTTGGGTTTTGTTTGTTTTGTTTTTGCCAGAGAAAAGAAATTGAGCAGATGCTTCAGTGTCAGGCACATACAGGACATGTGCTTGGGAGAAAATCATGGCTGGCAGATACTGACTGTATTTATTTATTCAAAATAGCCAATATTTATTGGGTGCTCACTATATGCCAGGCACTATGGTTGATGCTTTACAAGGAATATATCATTTGATCTATATAAAAACACTATGAAGTATGTACCATTATTATTTCTACTTTTTAAGGATGGAAACTAATCTAGCAAATTGGTATTGCTGGGGTTCTCACATAAGCAGTTTGATAATATAGCCTACTCATATAAGCAATAAACCACACTGCCTCCTGGATTAATGAGTGGCTGTGATCTTTTGGGAGGCAGAGTGATTTTATCCCTTTGTTAATAGAAAGCATGATCTTTCAGTCTTCTCCTACTTTCCACTTTGTGCCTATAGTCACAACGTTATTATTTCCTACGTATGCCATATTCCACCCCCACACAGCATTTAGTTAATTTTATTATTGTTTATCATGATCTCACAGCACTGGCTACACAAGTGGGGAATATGTGTGCACTCAGTTGCCACTGGCCAGGGAACTTAGCCGATGGAAATAAGATGACAAAGTGCTCTGGGAAGATCATTTAGAAGAAAAGAAATTTGTGGAAAGGAAGATTTGCTGCCTTGAAACAGGAGACAAGAAGATGGACCAAGAACCAGGAATATGTTCTCAAATGAGCAGAGCAGATAAGCAGCCTGTTATAAGGAAGGAAGCAATATGTTCCCATTATAAATTCAAAGGGTGTAGATCCGTCTGATAATCCATGTGGCACATATTACTTATAATAATATAATAATCTATTATTGAAGTTCAATAAGTGTTCGTCTCTCCTCTTCCCTGGAGATAGAGTAATACACTCTTTTAAAGCAATTTGAATCAATTACATATACATTACATCTCCACAGAAGGAGAGAGAGAAACACAGCACATTCAGAGTTACTGCATATATCAATGTGACCCATATTATATCCAGACAGGAAAAAAAGACTTGTTAAAGCAACATTCTTTAAAGGGTGTCTGGTGATGCTATAGTGCTCGATCTACTTGTCCCAGACCTCTTCAGGTGGGATCTGGGATCTAGCTCACAGTGATAACTGGCTGATTATACACCCTCCATTGGATTCCTTCCCTTTCTTACTCCCCACTCCTCTACTGGTGTTTCCCGTGGTCATTTTCAACATAAACTAACTCACATTCAAATTCTCATCCTGGGGTCTGCTTCTGGGGATACCAATCCAAGACCAACATCAGAAATTTGTGCTTGAGATATGTCAATATGAAGTATATCAATGGATAAAGAAGCCATGGATGTAAGGTCACTTTTAGAAAGAATATGAAGTCATAAGAGAAGAAAGTAAAGAACCTTCCTTGAGGAACACGAACAGTAAAGCATTAGGAAGACAGTGCGTCAGCAGGAGTATCAGAGAGAGTTGCAGAGAGAGAGGTGGAAAAACCAAGGGAGGGGTTTCAAGGGAAGATTTTTTTTTTTTAAGATTGAAAGGAACTTTTGAGCTTGCTTGACTGTTAGTGGAAAGAATGCAATAGAAAAGAAGAGTTTGAAAATGCAGGTAAATTAAAGAATCAATAGCCAATGTTGTAAGATTCTCAAGAGAATAAGAGGAAATTGGATCCAGATCCCAAGTAATGGGATATACTTTGCAAGGGATTTAGTAGGTTTGGTTATGGAAAATAGAGGAAGCTCCTATCTGATATTTTGGATAATTGGGTGTTTGGGAACAATAAAATAAACTGATTTTCCCTCCTAGTTTTATCTGAACATTTCAGAAACTAAGGAGCATTGTCTGGACTGAAACTCAGAACAAAATGAAATCCATTTTGTTCTTACTAAACTGTCACTTTAAAAAACAAATTGGTTGGTCATGGAATTTAAGGAGAAAGTTTGTTTTATTTAATATTAACTTAAACTCTCTTCCTCTCTTCATCAACTTGAATTAGAATAGTCCAAATGGGGATATGCTCTAGTGATTCTCATAGGTTTCATGTCCTATGTGGGTATAGACAATTTCCACATGAATCTCATCGAATTATACTAATTTAAAAAATTCCCTAGCAGCCTAACATATTTTGATTGGGACTCTCTTTTGTCCAGCTAAAAATGATATCTGGCCTACATGACTGTGATGGATGGTCTTGCAACCATAATAGAATTCTAGATCTCTGGTCACTATTGGAAGTAAAATTACAGAATGTACAATGATTTTTGACCTCTTAATTCCAAACTTTTCTTAAATATCCACATATTTGTGTTAGTCTCATATTCCTTTCTGTTACAGAGACTCTATGGCAAGTAAAATAATTGTAGGGCTACTTAAACTCTGGTCTGTTAGCCATGGTCCGTTAGTATCCACATCATGGTGCTAGAGGTTAATATGGTTAATATGATCCTGGCTGAGGAATTAGATTAAAAATTAATTTTTTAATGCAATGTAAAACACCAAAAATGGTTAGAAACAATAAAAATATAAGTTCCCATATATAGGTTAGGAAAATCTGACCTTTACTTTGATCCTATGGCTTAGTAGGCTATAGCAAAATATATACAAGAAGAAAAAAGTGTGGTCCTAGTCTCTGTCTCTAACTATAAGATACTTGAGGTAAAATAAAAGGATGGGCCCTGATTATTCTAGTGCAACCACTGTGATATTTATAAAGACTGAAGACCTATAATCAACACTCTTTGAAATGGCTTGAAATCCCACATAGAAATCTATTTATTATTTTATAAACAGAGTTTAGTAAAAGCAAATAACAGAATATTGTAATAGTTGAATTATAAAGCATATAAAAGTATTTTGGAAAGTTTTTTTTCTCATGTGACATGTGGTGTGTGTGTGTGTGTGTGTGTGTGTGTGTGTGTGTGTGTGTATGTGTCTGTATTTAGCATGGTGTTGTTCTACCAATGGGACTGGATATTTTCTTTGCTCCTGCTAGCTACCCTCTTCCCCTTCTTTCCTACCCTGGAAGATTATGAAAGCAAAAAGGAGGGAGTTGGTGAGGAGGAAATATGAATTATTTAAACTGTATAAAAATGCTGGAATAAAATGAACATCAAAACTCCTATGGTTGAATTTAATCTTTTGTTCAACTCATTCACTGAGAAAATCTGTCTTCAAATGGTTCATATTGCAGAATATGATGACTCCAGTCACCTATCCTAGACTCTACATTTGCTATAAAGACTATTGTGGCATGATGATAGATGAGGAAATTTACGCCTATAGTCTGCAGGGCAATCAAGTGCCAATAATTTAAGACTTTCGATGGTACAGTACTAACTTTATATTCTAAGCAATCACAACCTATATTTATCCACCTGCTGTTTTTATGACTTAGAAATCACACTATTTGTTTGTGATGGTAATTTATTATATTATAGAGGAAGATTTTCAAATTACAGACTTGCATTGAGTTAGGGGAAGGAATTAAAATACTTTGCCCCACTCCTTTTCGTAAATAAAAATACTTCATTCAATAGATTGAAGGAAGTAAATGGGACTCTTGGTCATTTTTAGAGTTTTCATTTATGAACAAAATCTGTAGGAACATGTTCAAATTTTAGGTGAGAGAAACCTAGAAATTAGTTTTTAATAAGTACAGAAGTGTGTTACCTACAGTACTTTGAAGGACTTCATTATGTTTAATATCTTCTCTTTGGCTGTCTAACAGCCATTAAAGTAATATTTTTCTATAAGCATTTGACAACTACCTTGATAATATTTGCCATAGTCTGAGTTACATTTGTATGGTTATTTGTCTCATTTTTCTTCAAATAAACTCACTTTTTAATTATTTAGTGCAGAAGCCAATACTACTAGTGACATACCTCTCACACTTTGGAAAACACTGTGTCAAAAGAGTAATTTTCAGCTACATCCATTGGCAATGTTCTACCCACATTTAACTATAATTTGATGAGCCCTAAAAATGTTTCCTTTTTCTCAGTATCTCAGTGATGGTTGGTTTCTACTGAATACTATTTTAAATTGTATTGGAATCATTCTACCCTAATATGGATTCATCCATAATTAAGCTATATGTTGCTAATAAATTGTTCCTCATCTTCCCTTAATTTAAATAGTCTTTTATCATTTTGCTCAACTCTGTGCCCAATTGCCAGACATAATTAAATGTCTATGAACACATATTTTTCTCTTTCAGTGATATTACTTACATAAAAAGAATAGATGGCCCATTTCACAGCTTTTAAAAATACCCTTATGTGGGTGGGTATTTCAACTTTTTTGTGTTGTTGAAAATTTAATAATGAAACATTGGGGGGAAATCCCAATCTATACTTCATGACAACCAAAAAACATGCATCTTTGAGTATGTTCCCAAATTAGTGGTCAAAAGCAGGTGAAATATGCTGTGGCTAAATGAGAATATTACTAAATTTTCTTTATATAAGTTTGAGCTCTTAGAGTCTTCTTGAGGCATTGACTGTTATTGATAAGTGAACATATTTGGTTTATTTCCTCTACCAAGAGTCAAAAGTAACTTCAGATATTAAAGTCAACTTTTAAAAAAATTCATGCTTTTTGTTATAACAAAATTTTCCTGACTTTTGTGCTGGAAAGGTACAAAAGGTAAATATTCAGATTTAAAGAGGATACTGACTTGAGCTGTTGTATAAGCTGTAGCAGTTCATCCTTTTTTGTTCGTTCTGTATCAGTTTACTTGACATATCCTGTCAAGGAAATATATTAATATATTTATTACTTGATGAATTTTCACCTTAATTTCCACTAGTGAAGTTTCATCCAAACACTCATATACAACTATATATATGGGGGACATTAAAACAAAAATCTCTGTAGTGATTTTTTGGCACATTTGCAGGATGATATGGCATATTATAATATATAGCAAGCAGTTTCCTGAATACAGAATAATACATATGACAGTTCTGAGGCATGAATAGTCCTCATCATCTTTCAACAAATAATAGTGACTCATCAAATAAAAATTAATGATTTTAATGAAAAATCATTGGAACCTGCTGTTATTAAAGAAAGACAGATGCATTGATTGATGCACATAGTAACAAGCCCTGAAATATGACTACATTAGGTCTTTACTCTTCTCGATTGATATGCAAGCTATAATAAGACTTTTACTGTTATTCAATATCAGCAATGGCATTCGCAATATAATTTGAGTTGTTTGGTGGAGAAGAAGCCAAAACAAAGATATTGAATATTGTTATTTGATTTCAGGTTTTAAGATCTTAACTTCATTAAACATGGTAACATCCAGATTCCTAGAGAAAAGGAAATGAACAAAAGAAAAAAAGCAGAATATGTGAAATACACTTACATGTATGTTTATTCTTACAACATCTTTTCAAAAATTGAAGTCTCAGGGTGCCTGGGTGGCACAGCAGTTAAGCATCTGCCTTCGGCTCAGGACGTGATCCCAGCGTTCTGGGATCGAGCCCCACATTAGACTCCTCTGCTAGGAGCCTGCTTCTTCCTCTCCCACTCCCCCTGCTTGTGTTCCCTCTTCTCGCTGGCTGTCTCTATCTCTGTCGAATAAATAAATAAAATCTTTAAAAGAAATTGAAGTCTCCATTAATTATTTGTGATAGGACAAGCACAAAACATTCTTATGACAAATATTTTAAGCCTGGTGCTAAAATACCATTTAGATAGGCAGGCCATACAGCATCTTGTAAAGTTCATTTCATATTTTCTTCATTTCAATGATTAATTACAACTGCTATGGCTTAAAAAAAATCACAGTGCCTATTCTTTCTAATGCCCAATAGTTTAAGTCGGTGTTACATAGTATATATAATTAAAGACTGAAGATATTTTCTAGGACAGCACATCCTTCCTCACCCCTGAAATTTCTGATCGTTGACCTTTGTTGTAAAATGATCCATTGTCCACCTGTCACAAGGATTGTGTCATATCTTAAGCTTTAAAGTTTCATGGAATTAGCTTAACCCACAGGGTACTGGCATATTTGAACTTCAGCTGACATCCTTAAGGATGAATGATCTCAGGAAAGAATGGTCATGGTCAGCCCAGAACACATTGAATTTGTCTGTATCTAAGCCATTTGCCTCCAGAATTGTTTTCTTTAATTGAAGGAGTTCTGACCATATAATCTATGGGTCATCTACCTGTACATGTTTATTTGTTTACCACAGTTATTTTTACTCCCAGTCTAGTTTGACATGCACAAATAACTTGGTACTCATGAAGTCAAAGGGATTTTAAGGCAAATATAAAGCAATATGGTTTACCATGTGCACTGAAAAATGGTGTTACAACATTTAAAATCCTTATGCCTATTCGTCGACAATATTGTAACATATTCCACAGTTGCTTATAGCTTTTCAGAATGACTAGGGAAGTTGGTTATTATCAAATAATGTTATCAAATTGTAGAAGGAAAATGGGAAGTTTGTAAAACTGAGAATAGTTACCATAGAATTCTAGAGTCATAGAACTGAAAGGACTATAATAGAAATAATTATAATGCCTGGCACTTCATTTCTTTGTCCAATCCAAAAACATATATTAAATTTCTACTATGTGGCAGTTTTTGATGATGAAAAGATACAGAGGCACATTCTACGCTTGAAGGAGTCCAGGACTAAGAGGGAGAGATACCTACACAAGGACACAATTAAAGAGAGACTTTGACAGGAGCTTTGGGAAAAGAGAGGAGAGTGCAAATCTGTTTGAGGGCAAGAAGACACGCCTTCCTCTGAGTTCTATTTTTTTTTTTCCTTCTCATGATCTCCTTCAAATGGCACTTGTGTTCTACTTAATCCTTACATGACTGTAAGTGGTTTATGATGGCACTGAATGGGAGTTTGCTATTCATAAAAAGGGAAGACAAAAATGTCTTATCTTGAGATAATTCATATTAAAACATATGTATATATGTATTCAACAATTCTTAGTAAAAAATTCTTGACCAAGAATGTGTCAAGGATAAAAGTACTTGTGCTCTTTCCATTTAACTAAATCACTGTTTAGCATTATATTAGCTGTCCTCAATCTTGGTTGCATATTATTACTCACCTGCAGAACTTTTAAAAAGTATACTGTTTGGTTTCCATATGAGAGAGAGTCTGATTTAATTGGTTTGGGATAGACTGAGGGAATCAGTATTTTTAAATAGTTCCCCAGGTGATTTTGTCCTGCCAAGAGTTGAGAGTTTTTGGTTTAGATTAGTGGCCCTTTTCAAACCATTCTCAACTTGATTTGAGTAAATCCTGACACTTCCAAGTACCACATTAGCAGGACTCAGTGTTTATTTATTAAGATAGAAAAGATACACAGCACCCTGAATTAACCACCTGTGCTCTTTCTGAAGACTCAGAAAATTTGGCATTCTTCCTGCTTTATTCTCTTTTCCTTGAACAGCCTGCCATAATTCTAGTATTGTAGTTTACTTCTCTTGTCCTTGGCAAGTTGCCTCATCTAGTTTCTAAGATGCCTTTTTGTTGTGAATTGCTTTCAATTTCCTCCTCTCTTTTTTTTGGAAAGTAATGTTATTTTTATTATAAATTATATGCTTTTATAGAAAAAATTTAAAACATAAAGCATAAAATTAAGAAAAAAGATTACCCCTAATACTGTAAGAACAAACAGCACTAGTCTGTGGCACATATTTCCAGCCTTTTTTTCTGTGTTAGTAGATATATTGACATTTTATTTACAAAGTTGGAATCCTACAGTAACAAAATATATTTTATAATCAATATTTCACCTGAAAAATTACATCTTGAAGAATTTCGATACTTATAACTAATCTTGTAGGTCATAATTTTTTTAAGGCTGAGAGACTATGGACTCTGGGAAACAAACTGAGGGCTTCAGAGGGGAGGGGGGTGGGGGAATGGGATAGGCTGGTGATGGGTATTAAGGAGGGCATGTATTGCATGGTGCATTGGGTGTTATATGCAAGTAATGAATCATGGAACTTTACATCAAAACAAGGGATGTACGGTATGGTGACTAACATAATATAATAAAAAATATTATTAAAACACACACACACACAAAACAAAAAAACAAACAAAAGGCTGCTTGGCATTTCATTGAATATATAATAGGTTTTTTTTTTAATTAGCCTCCTATTTGGGACATGGTTGGTGCCTTTTTGCTTGTTTTTTTCTTACTTCAAAGAGTTACAATTAGATTTTGTTTCTTGATGCCAGGCTAGAATCTTTGGGGAATTTATATCATTCATGATGATTGTAGTATTTTTGCAAGTTTGGTCTTCTTCCTTGTCATTTCATGCTTTCTCCCTCTTGTCAAAAGTCTGCCTTCCCTGCTTTCCTTTTATTTTCTTGCTCATCATTTGGCCTTCAGTGATTAAAGTGAGTTGGGCTGGGCATAAACACCATGGCAAACTTTTCACATGCTGTTGGATCTGTCCTTTGCTTCCAGCTCTCCTTATTCCAGGGAATACTGGGAATATTCTGCCAGAATCTCTTCCTCCCTTCTCCTGTGGCATATGCTCTCCCATATGTGGATCAGAACTGGGTTTACTTCAGTGTAGTCTAAATCTTACAGAATTTCTTAGAAGTTCTGGTATTTGTGTATCAGTATCCCTAGTTCTGACTGCTAATATGTTTTCCTTTAAATACTTCCACATCAGTGCCAAGAAGTAGTTCTGCATAGAGATTTGAGACTCAGACAGGAAGGAACTTTAATCAGGCTTCCAGCATTTACTCATTTTATGTAGTCATGAAATAGTTTAACTCTAAATTTCAGTTTTTTCACCTATAATAGGGAATAGTAATTATACCTAATTCATAAGATTATTGTAAGGATTAAAGAGATAGTACTTATAATGTGTATTAGCACAAAGTGTGCCATGAAGAATAAATGTTAGCTTGAGGAGGAGAAGGAAGCTGGTGATGAGGATGAGAATTTCAGTGGAAGTGTTAGGTTGTCATTGTGCCCAAAACCATTTGGTGAGAAATGAGTAAAAAGGAATCTGATTCTTTTATTGGAAGTACATTGTTTTGAACCAATATAGACGTAAGTTATGTTATAAAATCATGTAATAAGTTATTGAAAGAATGTTTTAAAATTGTTTGTTTTAAAGTTGAATCACTCTGTGGGGTGCCTGGGTGACGCAGTCTTTAAGCGTCTGCCTTCGGCTCAGGGCGTGATCCCAGTGTTCTGGGATCGAGCCCCACATCAGGCTCATCTGCTATGAGACTGCTTCTTCCTCTCCCACTCCCCCTGCTTGTGTTCCCTCTCTCGCTGGCTGTCTGTCTATGTCAAATAAATAAATAAAATCTTTTAAAAAAAAGTTGAATCACTCTCTATCTATAAAATTTTTTTCTGATTTCATAGATACAGGTATGTTTCTAACATTTATAATCCCCAAACTTATGCTACAACCTAAACCACCAATGGGCTGAAATGTGTCCCACATCCAAATTCACATTTTGAAGTCCTAACTCCTCATACCACAGAATGTGACTATATGTGGAGATAAGATCTTTAAAGATTGAGGTCGGGGCGCCTGGGTGGCTCAGTGGTTAAGTGTCTGCCTTCGGCTCAGGGCTCAGGGAGTGATCCCGTTGTTCTGGGATCGAGCCCCACATCAGGCTCCACCGCTGGGAGCCTGCTTCTTCCTCTCCCACTCCCCCAGCTTGTGTTCCCTCTCTCGCTAGCTGTCTCTCTCTCTATCAAATAAATAAATAAAATCTTAAAAAAAAATAAAGATTGAGGTTAAGGTAATTAGGGTAATTAAATTTAAACGAGGTCACCAGGGTGAGCCCTAATCCAATATGACTGGTGGCCTTACAAAAAGAGAAGATTAGGGCACAGATACATACAGCGAAAAGATCATGTGATAACACCAGAAGATAGCCACTCACAAGCTAAGGAGAGAGGGCTTAGGAGAAACTGACCCTACCAGCCCCTTGATCTTGGACTTCTAGCCTCCAGAACTATGAAAAAATAAAAATCTGTTATTTAAGCCACCCAGGCCGTCGTATTTTGTTACGGCAGCCCTAGAAAACTAGTACAAATCATATTTAATTTTTCCCCTTTGTAGAGTTTAAAAATTTTTTGGTTAGAATTTTAAAAATGTATCATGATAGTGATTATCATCATCATGCTGCTTTTCAGCAAAATAGCCTTAGTTCTTATAAATGTTTCTCATTAATCCTATTTCTCAAGTATTTTGGCAAAACCTACAAAGCTGAAAAGATTTTAAAAGAGGATTTCTTTATTGTGGTTATTTACTTTCTTAAAAGACTTTTTGTTTTGATTTGTTTTGTTTAAGTCTTCACTTTCCACCCTGGTCTTACTGTATTAGTTCCAAAACAGCCATATGCTGAAAAGTTTATTCCCGTGTTTTCATTGTTAGTTTACCTTTTCTTACTAGACAACAGATGGTTTCCTAAAGTGCCTATTCATATATATACACATATATATATGTACATACATGTGTATATATGTGTGTGGTATATATGTGATATACACACATCTCATTTATATATGAATATGTATCATATATATAATCTTATATATATATGAATGAATATAATCTCATATATACATACACACATATATATATACACACACACATACACACACACTAATAGATTCTCTTTTTGGTATAGTCTTTTCTAAGAGCTCATTCTCTCTCTTAAATATACATAGTATATCTGAGTGCTCAATAAAAGTTACCTGTTTGGATGACATGATACTCTA